>NC_079431.1:3657200-3690897 GCF_026213295.1 Gadus chalcogrammus
CTCTCGCCGTCAAGTAGCCCTGGAAGTCCGCCGGTGAGTTGGGAGGGCTTTTTCATCACAGCTGTGGCAGAGTGGAGCTGTGCTGCCTGCGCCGCACGTTGCCGGAGTTCTGCTGCTGCCGCCGGTCCACTTCACTCCCACACCTCTTCACCGGCTGGGGGGAAAGAGGAGCTCGTAGCAGTGTAGAGCCGCCCCGTGGTGCGGGGTTTATCGAGGAGGGTACCGTGTGTTTAGGGGTTTAAATGGAGATGGCTTTTGCACTCCGGATGCTCCAGAGTGTTTCTAAGATCGCTCGATAACCAAAGGGGGTTTTTGTGGATGCTGGATTCTATGGTATGGATTTTATGGAATTCAAGGAAATGTCAATCTGAAAAAGGTGGCTGATAATTATAATGGCATTTCACATCCAGTGTAGAAAAAAACTTTTTCTTGGTGGAAAAATACTATTATCCTTACCGTGATGATAAAAATAAAACGGTAACATTTTATAATAAGGTGCCATAATAAATAGCAATCTAGTCATTACCTAACCTTTCGTTAATATTTGTTAATTGTTACTAAAATATCTATTTGGCACAAGTTCATATTTTTTTCATCATTAATTAAATATTAGTTGTTTGCATAACCCTAACCCAAGCCTAACACACGACCCTAACCCTAACACACGCCCCTAACCCTAACCATATCAGATGGCCCTAACCCTAACACACGACCCTAACCCTAACCCTAACCATAACACACAGCCCTAACCCTAACACACGACCCTAACCCTAACCCTAACCAGCGACACTCTGTGGTCAGTGAAAAAAAACGATGAACAAAGGGTTAGGTAATGACTAGTTTGCTATTTATTATGGCACCTTATTATAAAGTGTTACAAAATAACTCACAGAATTTCAATTTATATCTGTAATTGGCGTTTTATTTCACCAACATAAATGTGAATTCACTGATAATGAATCTAAAACCTTCATGCTGTCATGGTTTGCTGTCGTCATAAGGAGAGCTTATGCATGTTTGAGGAAGTACAAGCCTCTTTGCCTGAAACTCTGCTGAGGCAAAAATACAGAAAGAAAGCAGGGGATCACAATCGGTCTCCAAACCAACGTGCTCGAATCGGTTGAAAGGGGTGGACAGCCTTTATGATATTCTATATATATAACATCAGGTTCCTTTTATTTATGGACACATTGTTTTGGTTGTTACTAGATTGTGTGTCTGTGTGTGTGTGTGTGTGTGTGTGTGTGTGTGTGTGTGTGTGTGTGTGTGTGTGTGTGTGTGTGTGTGTGTGTGTGTGTGTGTGTGTGTGTGTGTGTGTGTGTGTGTGTGTGTGTGTGTGTGTCTCTCTCTCTGTCTGTCTGTCTGTCTGTCTGTCTGTCTGTCTGTCTGTCTGTCTGTCTGTCTGTCTGTCTGTCTGTCTGTCTGTCTGTCTGTCTGTCTGTCTGTCTGTCTGTCTGTCTGTCTGTCTGTCTGTCTGTCTGTCTGTCTGTCTGTCTGTCTGTCTGTCTGTCTGTGTGTGTGTGTGTGGTGTGTGTGTGTGTGTGTGTGTGTGTGTGTGTGTGTGTGTGTGTGGATCCGTCTGTCTGTGGCACAGGATTACCACACGTTAAGTGGTCTCCCTCATTATTTTGAAAGAAACGCGAGCGCCATGATATCTTCCCTCGCTACACAGGGCCTCGCTCACAGGTGTAATATCACATCAGCTTATGAAATGCGCTTGGCGTAGACAGAGCAATGACTCGGGGAGGGGACACATGCGGGCATCCAGCGGCTCACACTGACAGAATTTCCCTGCAAATTACCGGGACCCAAACACAGGCCTGCGTTTCGGTCCTAGACGACGGCCGTAACGAGAACCCAGATTCTGTGCGTGAGACAAACATCAAACGCAGGCTCCCCTGGCTCCGGCACCAGGGAGGGTGTTCTGAGGAAAGCTGTTGTGTGGTGAAGGTAACGGATAACATCTGTGTGAGGATGTATAGGTTATACTCTCTGGGTAACCCTCACGGATTCACGAAAACAAACACCCCGGCCGTATGGTCGCTCACCGACAGGATAAACAGAGAATATTCCGGTGTTGTGTTTTCATGTTTTTTTTTCTTTTTTGACGCGAGGCAGGTCTGATTGTCTAGCGGTACATACACACTGCTACAGTAGGTTTGGTTTCCATAGAAACACTGACTTCGGGGCAGGTATAAATTCTACAGTTACATAAGGCTCCACTATTAATAAATAAATACACCTCAATATTGTTATTCTTCCCCTGAAAACCGTCTGAGGTGCTCCTTCAAGGAGACACAGGGCTTCAGGAAACAACCGGATGTGATGATTAGCCATGTAGCCTACGCCGTTCCAGAGATGGCCCGTTCCCGGGGGGAAATCCCGGTCATGCATAATAAAGGACGTGCCGTGAATCCGTGCTAGGCCCTTTGAGCAAGGCATGTTGCTAGTTCTTTTTTTAACAAACACGGATAATGGAGCTTCAAAGCTTCCTATTCTCCAGCCACACAATGACGTGCGTCGTCACCGCCGCGGTTCTTCACCGCTTCTGGAACCTTCTGCTGCTTTCAAACACTCACCGTCGGCGCAGATCAATGAGTAACGCTAAATCCAGCCGCCCAAGGCGCCCTTCTCTTTCCTTTTTTAGTTTTCCCTTTTTTAAAAGGGCCGCTCGTCGAAAGGGTTTCCGGTTTCTCCCTCTGAAGGCTGATTGGGAGAGAGACTGGAGGGGCTGAGGAGGCACCAGAGAGTGCCTCCTCTGTGTGTGTGTGTGTGTGTGTGTGTGTGTGTGTGTGTGTGTGTGTGTGTGTGTGTGTGTGTGTGTGTGTGTGTGTGTGTGTGTGTGTGTGTGTGTGTGTGTGTGTGTGTGTGTGTTCACGGCGAGGTGAGCTCCAGGAACTCCTACCTTTCCACCGGGAGCCATGCAGCAGTAATTAGCATAGGACCCGTCTATTTCTGGACACGCACACCAACTTCCCTCTCTGGGTGAACGCACATTTGTGGACGTAGTTCCGGAATAGTCATGAACTCAGGGTGAAAGCGGCGCGGGCGCCTCTTCATTAATATGTGAGTGTGTTTACATATGCAGGAGTATATTATAGTGGAGGGGGCTTAACACTGCTGTAACCCAACGGCCACGATGAGATCTACATACATGTTTTATTGAGCTGTTGCCCGACGGGGCTTCCAGTTGAGGCAGGGGAAAGTCAGCACATATCAAATCAATACGAAGGACACCTGAATTAATATTCTGCTGCTGCCGTTTCAGAGCCTCTCCCGCTTCAGCTCGCGGCGGAGCAGAAGGGATGAAAGTATTTATTGGTTGTCGTTGTAATATCTTCTGATGTAGAGAAGAGGAACAAGAACGACTCAACCGCCGCAACACTAGAACTGTAAACCCCGTCAACAACAGTAGAGGCTACGTCGAACGTACGTCAAAACACATGTTACTACGTTTTGTTTAGAGGCAGCCTCGCGGGCAGAACGATAGTACTTTCCGTTCACACTTCCCTCCCAGCCATGCCAGCTCTCCGACTCTCATTAGGCCTGTCTGCATGTCTCTACGCTTCCAGATGCCTGCAGCACGCTCAACTTACCAGGCAACGGTGTGGCAGTAATACAATAGAGGGGCCAAATATTGCTTGTGGTGCGCAGTCTTCTGGGAATCTCTGCTTCCAGAGAACTCATTCCAGCGCATTCCAGGGAGGAGTGTGAGGGGGGGGGGGGGGGAGGGGAGGACGGACGGACGGAGACACGTCACTGGCCGACAATCCAATTTCCACACCCGAGTGCTGTGTGTTATCATTTTCGGGGCCTTAATGTGAGACGGGCGCCATCAGAGGGGAAAGTGGTTCTGAAGAAGGGAAATTAGCAGTTAAATGTGGAGCGGGATTGAGGATGGATTAATTTGGTTCGTAATGATCCTCTTTTTGGAAGGCGGCAGAAAAACAATTAGGCTTTTTTACTTGGGCAGTTGCTTTTATAAGCCGCCCATCTGAGTGAACCACAACATGGCTTCAAACGTGTTCCCGTGCTCGTTATTAACCATGTATTTGTTAAATATTAGGCTAAATATGGCTCATTACTCTCATTAATATAACTATCGTTGACTTTGATTCCTGGATGAAGGGTGACTTTCAAAAGGATAACCACCCCTGTGAGATTTAAATGCATAGCTCATTAGCATTTGCTTTAAGTTACTAGAGTTATAACCGTTTACGCATTACACCGTAATATCCGTTTTCAGACAATTACGATGGCCTCCACAGAGTGTTGCAAGTTGTCTCTGCTAATCACCTCATACGTTAAAGAAATGCCTATTTTTTTTAATTTGGTAATAACAGGCGCCCGGTTCAGCTAATTGTATTCATGGAGATGCAGCGATGTGTATGTGGATAGGAATTCATTTCAGTGTCCCCTGTGAAGGAAGAATTACATTAACATTAAATGAAATGAGCCTATGCTGGATACATAGGAAATGCTAAACAGGGCGCGCACACACACACACACACACACACACACACACACACACACACACACACACACACACACACACACACACACACACACACACACACACACACACACGCACACGCACATAGACACGCACACAGACACGCACACACACACACACACACACACACACACACACACACACACACACACACACACACACACACACACACACACACACACACACACACACACACACACACACACACACACACACACACACACACACACACACTAACACAAAGTAATTGGGATCCATGCATTCATGTTTTAGACTACAATAGAGATTTTGGATGAAGACTTCACAAAAGTTTATTTTTCACCAAATTCTTCCCTTGTCTTAAGGAAAATCCTCACTTGTCTTAAGGCATCTCTGGCTCCCTCAGTGTCCCCAGTAAATATTCCTCCTAAATCACCCATCTTCTGCTCTGTTTTCTCCCCTATCCGCTGGATCTTCTGGGTGGTTTGTTTAGGCTCACCAAGATGTGCACGGAGTGGTTAAGTCGTTCCCATACGACGGTGATCACTCAACGCGAAGAGGAGCAATATTTGGAGGACTTGTCCTAAATGGAACGATCTCGGTTCATACTTATTACTCGCTGAAGGAAATATTATGATTTTTGTGTTCAATCATTTTTCCTCCTTGATTTAACGTCTTGAAGGAGATAAATGTGGGGCTTGCTTCTGATTGCTGGAGTTCTACCTCCCAGTCGGGTCACGCTGATTTCTGCTTCAACACCTCATTTAAACAGTTATGAAATCCCCCATTCAGACGAGAACCTGCTGATGTGGTTACATCTTGGCTTAATTCTGCCTATTGCTGCTGCTAATGATCCTATCTGAGAAATTAAGCCCTTTTTATGAAGACGCTTGCCTTTGTGGCCTTTGATACTATATTCATTTAAGGCAATATCGTTTGGTCAGCGCTGTACGGCTGAGTCTTAAGGCACAGCGCCACGAGGTAATCGGATTAAGGATGTGTTAGTCAATACCCGAGTATATTTAGATCTTTGTCGGGCAAAACATTAGCCTCCGGGGGTCCCCTGGGGCGAAGAGACGATGGCTCGTTTGCAACACGACCCCAGGCCCGCGAGTTAATTTGCAGTACTTAAACCGCCCCGGGCATTTCATCCATTTTAATAATACCTCATCCTGTTGTTGTCCCCCCCCCCTCCCAGGGATGACGTGCCAGGCGCGGACGTCGTACACGGAGGACGAGGTACTGTGGGGCCACCGCTTCTTCCCCGTCATCTCCCTGGAGGAGGGCTTCTTCAAGGTGGACTACTCGCAGTTCCACGCCACCTTCGAGGTGCCCACGGCGCCCTACAGCGTGAAGGAGGCGGAGGACGCCCTGCTGCTCTCCTCGCCGCTCCTGGCGCCGTCCCTGTGCAACAGCGGCGGCGGCGAGCGCAACAGCTCCCTGGACGGCCTGGAGGCGCTGGAGGACAGCGACTGCACGGCCAAGCTGCCCACCAAGCTGCAGAAGATGACGGGGCGGGGGCTGCCGCGACGGGCTGCCCCGCAAGCTGCTGCGCATGAGCTCCACCACCTCGGAGATGACCTACAGCCTGGGCGACCTGCCCATGAAGCTGCAGCGCATCAGCTCGGTGCCGGGCGTGTCCGACGACAAGCTGCTGCTGGGGAAGGCGTCCAAAATCGGCAGCGAGCCCATGAGCAAGTCGGTGGCGGACTTGCCCCCCAAGCTGCAGCGGCTGGGCGGCGGGGGCAGGATGGACGGACACCTGCCGCCCAAACTGAGGAAAATGAATTCGGACCGCTTCACGTAAAAGAAGCGCGGAAAGACGGTAAACGCGCGCCGGCGACGAACGATGGACCTGACTCGCGTGAGTTTGACTGAGCTCAGCGAAACCCAGACTGAACTTCTCCGTTACTACTTAACCTCCCCACTCCTTGTATTCCTCCTGATTTATCTACCGGGACATAAAGGACATAGTAGTATACAGACGTGTGCACATATACCTTATATCAAGTAGGGTGATGGAGTGTGCCACTTCGATCCTGGATGTGAGTACACACTCTGAGAGACCGCCGAGGTGAATTTCAGGACGATGTACGATTAGCACAATCAGGCATGTAACAAACACTTAGCGCATGTAGAGCAGACTCTCAACTATTTCTGGCATGACATTTATTGATATATAATTTTACAAAGATGATTTTTTCTGTTGGTGCATTTGCTGATAGTGGAGAGTTGCACAAAGCCATATGGGTAGAGAGATTTGGACGGCCGGCATTACACGGTCGCAAACTTGTGGTGACAGACACATACATTTGTTTTTCAGTTTATTGCTTTTGTTGTTTACTGTAAAGTTGTGGCAACGTTTTGTTGATTGCATGCTACTCCTAATGACTTAGCTAGACAAAGGTAATAGACAAGATGTTTAGCCTTAACTATATTACCTTGTTTCCATTACCATTTGTTCACAATTGTATTTTTGGTATTTCATGTACAGGATATTTTACCATGTGCAATTTTATGAATTTATGAGTTGATTACATATGCTGCTGGATTATGTATTTTATAATGCATGATCTACCTCATATGACCTGTTGGGACTGGGCATACTGCTGGCCAACAAACACACACACACACACACACACACACACACACACACACATACACACGCACACACATACATACACACACACTGCACGCACACACACACACACACACACACACACACACACACACACACACACACACACACACACACACACACACACACACACACACACACACTAGTGGCACTTAAGTTGAAAGTGTTAAAGCTGGTACTATAAGCACAAAATGATCATTATCTCTACCCTTTGTTGAAAATGCTTTTTATTCCCACATCATAAACACATTAGTCAGCTGCAGCAATCCCTACTCTCTGTTACACTCACAACAAGTCACAATCTATATGCCAGAAAACAATAATTTATACCTAAACGTGTAAATTCAAATTTCAACTTGAGTGTTACTGTTTACTCATATATTCCACGGTGGGCCTATAATACTAAGGAAGAAGTCACCACCTATGTCTTAAGATTACATTCCCCCTCCTCTTAATGAAAGCAATAATGTTGCCTATATGATGACTATAACCTTTATATAGCCACAGGGTCGATAGGCCAAGGTCCATTTGTTAACAGTGTCCATGCCAAAAATACACTAAAGCTGGTTCCTCCCCAACTCATCAAAGGCATTGTATGATACTCAACCCTTTTCAGGAATAAAGATCTAAAATACATATTTAACCACGAGTAGTTTCAGTTTAAAACACCTTTATAACAGTGGTCTACGAATCACAGTACATCCGTTTGATCAGCCAGTATGTCGTCACGATAGAGCCAACTTGAGACTGAACCATTGGAGAGTTATTGAGTTCATGCTGATGTTAGCCCCGTTTCTAGTCCGACTTTAGTTCCAATAAATCACCTACAATATGTGTTACTGTCTATTCATAATCCATTTATTATCCACCCACAACAGCTCCACTGCCTTGTGATTAGACATGTACGCCCCGTCGACAACACCATCGATCTGTCCCGATCCCAGGGCCTCGTACTTTCCTTCACAGTGTTAATGGATAGAAGGTCATGACGTTTGGTTTTAAAATCGTAAAAAATGAATCCACTGTTGTATGAAACATGAGCACCCTTTATTTGGTCTACAAAACGATATTAATTACGATATTGTAAACTGCCCTGATGCGCAGATACACGCAGAGATTCCAACAAGAGAGAAGCTAACAATATCATGTCGTAATCAAATTATCACCTGGGATTCCATGACGGTAATGCGCACGCTGTCTGATGAACTATCTTCCGACCCGTTCTATAGCCGGGCCCACAACCACGAGAGACAGATTGCTATTTCCTGAGCCAATGCTGCGTTCTGTCGACCTCTTTGGAGGCATGAAAGCAAGAGATTCACACTGAATCACTGATGCTATTCTGGTTGGCGTTGGGTTTCTCATTGACAAGAGGCAGGGGCTTGTTGAACTCATGTGATCCAGTTCTAAATATGGACGCAGAAAGCGTGACATGAGGCTTCCGACGCTATTCAATCGCCACTTGAATGTGCCTGTGTTTTTATTATAGTTTTCACAAATTGGGTTAAGGCTTATGTCATCGCTGCATTCCAGATTGAATAACTATACTTTCTTTCAGTCTTTCTTTCCTAACTAAAGTTTCTTAGCTAAAAGGCATCTATTGCAGACAGTTATAGTGCTGCCAAGGTCGGAATAGGCTTTGTTAAAGAACTATACCGGTGAAGGAACCAGCCTAAAGTCTCTCTGGGCTTCATAAAACATATGTTACCGATATACTTGGTATACTTTGTTGAACCAAAGAGCCGGGGAAGAGCATATAGTGTGAGTGCCCCCTTGCCACAAAGGTAAACAATCGCAATAGCAATTGCCTTGTCACTAAGAGCAAAGTGCTACTTTGCAACTGGTCACATTGCAGATGTCACTTCTACCTCTAAACCTCCTAAAGGAACCTCTGAGATGGATAAACATGAAGGATCAGTTGAAGATCTTGAAGACGAGATGTAAATCCCTTCCATAGTGCGCCATAGCTCTGCGCTTAAACCCCCAGGAGATCCTAGTGTCACTTGACCTTTGCTCCCCTTCCTGGGAGCCGTAGTGTCCTGCTTTATCTCCCAGGACTTCAAGCAAGCATGTCACGACAGCTTTAGCATTAGCAACCGCTTTACCACTTAAATACCAACGCTAATTGGTTTGAGAGCCCCACGGGTTGGCACCTGGGGAGAGAGAGGCGTGAAGAAAGGGGAACATTCTGTGTTCAGAGAGTTCAACGTCTCATCAGCGGCGGAGCAGAGACGTATACAGCTATAGCCAGGCGCTGTTGTGTTAATGTGAATTATGGAAGCTCTCCTTCAGACCGGCCGTGTGACGGGAGGCAGGCGGGCTCAGGAAACAGCTGGCATTGTTTGTTGATTACCAGCAGGGGTTTTTTTCTCACAAGAGCGCCTGCCTTTTTTTTATTTTTGTTTTCTTCCATGCCGTCTATTAAATTCTAGGGATTTGCATAAGTACACCCCCCCCCCCCCACACATCACTCACACACACACCGCCACCTTCGTTTATTTGTTTTGTGAAAATAGATCGCTCTCTCCATCGTATGTTTTGTGGACATCATTGCGTAATACTGTTTGGTTTTTTTAGGCGCCACAACTAATTGTTGTTGAAATGAAGTCAGCGCTTAATTTAGAGTCTTGATTTGACTAGAGGACAATGTTTGTACACATCTCCCACTGTCTCTCTCTCTCTCTCTCTCTCTGTCTCTCTCTCTGTCTCTCTCTCTCTCTCTCTCTCTCTCTCTCTCTCTCTGTCTCTCTCTTCTTCTCTCCTCTTTCTCTCCTCTCTCTCTTTCTCTCTTTCTGTCTCTCTGTCCCTCCCTCTCTCTCTCTCTCTTTCTCTCCTCTCTCTCTTTCGCTCTTTCTGTCTCTCTCTGTCCCTCCCTCTCTCCTCTCTCTCTTTTCTCCATCTCTCTCTCTCCATCACAAATAATCAGTGAAACATGTGTGAGATTCCGTAAGGCAACGGTCTGAATTTAAACACAAACGTCTGTCTTGAGCGCCATGCTATGCGTGAAAACGAGAAGACGTCAGGCGGATCGTAATCAGTGTGAACCTCGTGGGCGCGGGCGAATCTATCGACCATCATCTCCTGGCGAATCGAAGGTGGACACTCGGTGAAGTGAAGAAAACAGCAAGAAGGTTCAGGGTTAGGCGTGGTGTCGCTGTCACGGTTACGCGTGGGATACGTGTCGGAGATTTATTGGAGCCACGAGAAAGGTCAGAGGAGCCGACCTCTCAACGTTTGTGTCGTGATGGCTCGCTAAGAGGATGTGCTGACCCCCGGCCACGTGCGAGGTCGGCCTCGCTGCTGTGATTCATTTCTCTACACTCACCTGTCAGTAGGCTACGCAGCCAGCATGAAGACCACATTACCACAAGCCACCTTAGGGGGCGCCGGCGATACGACTGAAACCCATTACTGCTGCGTCGGCCTGCGGGACCCTGTATGGGTGCTGTGACACGGCGCCCTGCGAGACAGCCCTCTAATAGCAAATCCTTTTTCTTTAAGGTCAGCGGACATGGACGTGGTGTATAATGGCAGAATGTCGTCTATAATAACACTGGCGTTAAAGGCGATACTAGCAATTTCGGTTCTTGTACCGAGCTGTTAGGCTTTATTCATCTTTCCCGTTGGAAAGATCAAACCCGATTAAAGCAGGAGCGATTGAACCTGGGGCCAAACGAAGAGATTATCCATTACTGAGACGTTTAGGATGGGGGGGGGGGGCGGCTCAAACATATGAGTGGGATGGAGCTGGGAATGACTCAATCCTACCAGAGACCCTTTCCGCCACTCTTCCTTTTATTTTTTCCAAGACGACAGTGATCAAAGTTGAGTCTGAAGGGATGGAATTAGGAGGGAGATTAAAATGGTTGGGAGGAGAGTGTGAGAAAGAGAGCGCCCACGGGAGAGGGGGGAGGATGAGAGGAGAGGGGGGTGGAGGGAGGGGGGAGGGGGTGGGGGGGTTTCTGTCTCTTGTCAGTTTCTGTCAAGGCATGTTTTACATTAACGCTCCCTTTCTTCCGGGTCCCCGAGAGCCTCATGCCCTGACAGCGGAGAATTCTCCCCGGGAACGTCGCAGCGGCGTTGCCGCGGCTGACTTCCTGACGGCGCGTCGTCGTGTTTTGATGAGGAGCGGTGAGTCGTTGAAACGCCTTTTTTTGCATATCGCTGGGTAACCAAAACGGGGGGAGGACAAAGTGGACCCTGATTATTTTAGCATATGGCGGGTGGCTACTGGCTATGGGCCCCATCTATCTGAGGGAATTAAATGTACACATTAATACAGAGAATACACCGGAAGATGGCCGGAAACCACCCATAGGAATGTGTCAATAGAGGACTAATTGGTTCTTTTGTCATCTTCAAAACAAAACGTTGGCATCCCGACAAAACTATAGATATCAAAAAATGACCATATAATGGAATTCAATCTTTGCAAATTTAGTACTATTGACATTTGGTTGACATTGCGTAATTATTTCGACCACTTCATTACTCATAAGTGGTGTAAATGGTACGTTCGTGTGACTCAAAAGTGGACAGAATGATGACAGTCGTCAGATTCCCTCTTGAAACGCTTTCTCTCATCAGATACACATGCATACAAACACACAAACAATGGGTGTGTATGTATCTGAGTGCATTCCCAAACGTCCGCCCACACAGCAAAACATGGCTTCATACACACATGGCCACATACGAACGCATAACACCACTCCCCCACTGCTCTGTCTCCCACTCTCTGTTTATCTCTCGCACACACACACACAGGCAAACACACTCACTATCTCACAGTCACACACACAGATCCACCGAGGGCCCACACACACGACCACACACACACATACACACACACACACACTCACACACACACACACACACACACACACACACACACACACACACACACACACACACACACACACACACACACACACACACACACACACACACACACACACACAGGCAAACACACTCACTATCTCACAGTCACACACACAGATCCACTGAGGGCCCACGCACATGCATACACACACACACGGCCACAAAGGCACACACAGAGCCATAGTGGGCCACACGCACATACACACACACACACACACACACACACATACACACACACGCACACTTCCACGGGCACACACATAAACAGAGGCACAGAGACACACACGGGCACAAAGATACACACACACACACACACACACTGAGGGACACACAGAAACGCACACAGACGGTCACAGCCTAACAGATGCTCCTCTCTGAGGCATTGTGTGTGTGGGGCAACCGGTGGAGGCGTCTGTAGAGCGGCCCAGTCTGCACCTGAGTCAGACACTCTGCCCCGTCCCCGGGAACAGAGAACAGGAGCCGGGGCCCGCACGTCATCCCCCCCCCCCCCCCCCCCCCCCCGACACCTCTCTATGTGGGGCACTCATCCAGGGAGGACCCTCCCCTTATCTGCCCCCTCTTTCACCACTGGAAGAGTGCTGCTACTAACTGTTATTACTAGTTCTATTACTATTAATATTACTATTACTCATGGTAATTACTTTTACTTCCAGTATTACTACTACTATTACAATTGATGCAACTTTGACGCCTTCAATGCCCAAATAACATCCCTCCTGTGAGTGTGAGTGTGCGTCACTTTGTGAGTGTGGGATGTGCTTGTGTGACTGTGTGTGAGTGGGTGTGTCCCGGTCTAGGAGTGTTGACGTGAGGCCCTTTCCGCTACAAAAAGAAACACTGCCGGTTCGGTCCAGTCCAGACGACGACGACGACGACGACGTCGGCGGGTAATGGATGCTTTGCCTTTGTTTACCGTTGCCGGAACTCGTTCCCTGTTTTAGAATACCTCAGGCGAGGCTCCGTGGTGCCTCGGTCCCCGGCGCGTTCGTGTGTCACTGAAAAATGATCCACGATGTCATCGAATACCTTGTTTGTCCGTTGTGCTGTCATGTCCTGATGTATAACGGGCGGTATCGCGTCTCCTCCGGAGCGTTTACCGGAGCACAGACACACACAGACACACACAGAGACACACACACACACACACACACACGCACGCACACGCACGCACACGCACACGCGCGCACGCACGCACGCACGCACGCACGCACGCACGCACGCACGCACGCACGCACACACACACACACACACACACACACACACACACACACACACACACACACACACATTTTACGCTGGCTGGTATTTATAAATAGATCCATTCTAGGTGAAACACAATCCTTCTTTGAATCAAGGCGGATTAGCGCATTACTCAGCGTTGGAGGGGGGGTGTCTGTGTCAGTTATTAACATTAGAGGTGGTTTCTTCTCAAAACTGCCCCCGAGGCGGGTTCTCCCTGCACGGCGACGAACCTCCATCATCCCCCTGCAGCTGTGTGTAAGATGGAGACACACAAAAAAAGGAACTTGCATAATATCACAAAGAAGCCATCCAATAAGATCGGCGCTTGAAGCAGAGCCAGTAGGGTTGGACTAAAACAAGAGCCCTCACATCATAATAATCCACGGGCGGCTAAAAATAAACGCCTTCAGAGCGCCCGACGTGGAAGCACTGCTACTGTGGAGGCTGGTTAGAGGCAGCCTGGTTAGAGATAGGCTGGTTAGAGACAGCCTGGTTAGAGGCAGCCCGGTTAGAGACAGAGGCAGCCTGGTAAGAGACAGCCTGGTTAGAGGCAGCCTGGTTAGAGACAGCCTGGTTAGAGGCAGCCTGGTTAGAGGCAGAGGCAGCCTGGTTAGAGGCAGAGGCAGCCTGGTTAGAGACAGCCTGGTTAGAGGCAGCCTGGTTAGAGACAGCCTGGTTAGAGACAGCCTGGTTAGAGGCAGCCTGGTTTAATACAGCCTGGTTTACATAGCCTGGTTTAACACAGCCTGGTTCAGGCAGCCTGGTTTAACACAGCCTGGTTCAGGCAGCCTGGTTTAATACAGCCTGGTCTAATGCAGAGCCTGGTTTGAGGAAGTGCTGTTGTAAAACTGTCTAATAATACTGCCTGTTTGTGTGCATGTGTATGTGCATGTGTGTGTTGGTGGTGAGCGTGCGAGCGAGGCTGCATTATATCTGGTAGTCATTTGCTACATGCTATATCAATCAGGTTTGCCGGTCGGTGGGCCGTAT
Source organism: Gadus chalcogrammus (assembly GCF_026213295.1). Lineage (NCBI taxonomy): Eukaryota > Metazoa > Chordata > Actinopteri > Gadiformes > Gadidae > Gadus > Gadus chalcogrammus. Next base: position 3,671,465 of record NC_079431.1, read on the forward strand.
CGCCACTGCTTCCATTACCTGGGATGTTTGGAAAATCACAGCAGCTTTCTGACGAAACCAAAGTTACGGTTAAACCCTTCACCCCGATTTTTTCTGTGATTTTACACGGTGTGAAAAAGGGAAGTGTACAGTTTAAAAAATCGAAAAAGAAAGAAATATGTAATTATTGATGCTTATAAATATTCAATGATACAGGTTTTCCCTTACTTGTTACCTAGCAACTGCAAACTGCCACTGAATTTAAGGGGGCTGTCATACGGACACGACATAAGGAATGCAATTTAAACACACCGCTTTAATTTCTGTTTTTGTATGCGTGGTTTTAATAAGAGAATTATACATTCCTACATTTGACCTGTATAGATTAGCACTCCAATGCTGTCTCTGGATGACTGGGAACGTCTCCGGCTTGTGATCCAATCCCAACACCCACCCCTGCACCCCCCCCCCCCAGCTGTCACTGCTCTGTTTCTATAAAAAGTCGAACACAAATATTTGGTCTGCTAATTAGGAATGTTGATCATATATTCTCTTTAGCTGGAAGCTCCTTGGCGGCCCCTAAACATGTATTTTTCATGGCAATGTCGCATTCCCCGTACTTCTTAGGGACGGCGTTATTATTCAAATGTGGTCTTGTAATTTGACCTTAAGATGATAATGCCATTGCAATTTCCTCTGGTCAAACACTTTGAGCTCATATGTGCTGCAGTTCACTGAGCCCATTGAGGAAATCATTAAATCATTATAAACTGCTTATCTCACTGTCCCCAATATGGCAGCGCTCAAGGACTCAAGAGTCGTGACGCCATACTCTATAGTGGACTGTTGGCTCGCTAACCCCCCCCCCCCCACCCCCACACCCCCTCGATACATTACCCATAATGCACTGCGGCTGCATGTTGGATCCTATGGCACGAGTAAATGAGATCGCACTCACATCCGCCCACTTCAGTCACTGACTCCACAGGAGTCGCAACACTCCTCAGTGTTCAGCCCCGGGGAGCTGATTGAGCTAAATGTTGCAGAAAGGAAGAGCGAATGACACTGTTATCTTGCCTTCTGCTCTGCCCTTCTCCTCCCATTGGAGTCTCACTGGATCCAATGATGTTGCTGTTTGTTTTTTTTAAATAGGGTGAGAATTACAGGACTGTGGGTAAGAGGGATACATCCAGTGGTTCGACACTATGGTGTTTGCAGTGACCCGCGGAGAATCCTCAACACTTCTACTTCCCCATTCAGAACATAAATACGCAAATGCCCCTTTTGTTCACATTCCAACGTCGCTTAGAGTCAGAGGGAGGAATAAGAAGACTAGCTTTAGGCCGTGCTTAAGGAAGCTGCCCGAAGCCTTTCTCTCTATGAGGACCAATGAAGGGATGAGTGACATTCACACAAAGTGTCTTATGAGTCATGTCGCGGGTTGGGGTATACACACCGTATAATTGGTTTTGGCTTGGCCTCAGTATTGACCTCTTGTATCTCTCTCCTCCTTCACATCCACCCCTTCCCGAATTTCATTATAAAAGACTTATAGTAAAAGTAATGACACAGTGAAACAATCCTAATTGGCCAGAATGGGGGAGCGATTCTCCCCAAGGCGCTGAACTTGAACGTGGGTGAGTGTGATAGCTTTCACCTCGCGCCATATAATGGCTACATTAAATTATGGGGCTGCTTTTCACAAGGAATGAACCATGGCAGGCACTTTAATGCATAATGCAGTCGAACAAAGAGTTACGGAAATACTTTCTCTGCTCCTTTTCTTCTTCGCAATGATGGGGAACGAGTGAACCGCCTGGTTTGACTCGACTGACATTAACATCCAGAAGGAGTTTGTGGCGTTTGCGTTTTTCTTTAGCGGGGAACACGCAGTACGAGGACTTTAAAACCCTGGCAAGTGGTAGCAACAAAGGCGAGTTCTGCTGGGAGGACACGTCATCCATACTGAGCACACGGAGCTATTCTTAAATCACGGGAGAGTTATCGTATTTGACGCCATGGTGAGCGATCTGTGGTGACCCCTCCTTCTGAACCCACTCACTCTCTCAGTCCATAAAACATCTCTCGGGACCCGCTGACATGTTGAGCCAGTACACCGCGCGGCTCTTGTGTTTACGTCAGCAGTTCACTTGAGAAGCACATAATATAATATATTTATAAAACGATAAGGATTGAAGGAGTCCTGATATTCGACTGAAAATAAATACACCAATGTATTTTTCCCCACATCCGTTGTTGAGACCATGTAAAAGAAGCATTAGACTCGAGTATGAACACGCAGCACCCGGGAAATGGACCACAGAACGCCTTCTCCCATCTGTTATGTCATTTGACAGGTTAAGCCTTGAGGGTGAAAGCTACGACAAGGACACAGGCCCCTGCCTTCCCACACACAGGGACGTGCTCTGCTACTGTGTCAGGCGAGGAGGTACATAGATCAGGTAAACACAGGACAGCAGCCCTGAGGGGAGCGAGGACTGGTGGGGAATTTTAATCGGAGTCCCGTGCTGACAAAAAGTCCTTTTGTATATTTAATGGAAATGATCTTGAGTGTTGGGTTTCAGCCGAATCCTTTTGGATTAAAATGTTATTTTTATCCGATGTATTTAAGTATGACATACAACAAAGTTAACGCAACCTGAATGAAATTTTAATAGTGACATATTTGAAGAATCTTCAACTAATCGAACACAAATTAAAAGGACATCGATAATGAGGTATGATATATGTGTCATGTTAATGTGTGACACACATGCATGATGCTACATTCTAACAGCACTGAAGAAAGGACATAAATCACAGCGAACACCAATAACGACATATTAAAAGGCTGCTCACAGGAAGTCAATATGTGGCATCATTAGATGAGGTGAAACGTTAAGACATAACGTTCTGAGTTATTGAATCCAGCCTCATTACCAGCCACAGGAAAAAACGGCAGCATCCATTTTGCAGTGCTTCGGAGACGCTGTATCAAGAGCGAAAAGGAAATTATGCAGCCCTGTTCAGCTCCAAATATGCTTACCATCTGTTCCACTGAGTAACGCCGCGACCGGTTCACGCCTCATGTTTAATGGATCTGTGCTAATTACATCATCATCCGCACACAATGTCCGGCCCTAAACCAGGCATCAGTTATGTATTACCGTACTTACCGTTGTACTCAGACACGCACTGCGGGGAGGAAGGGAGCGGTGTGTGCGGTGTGTGGGACAACAAGTCTCCGCTGTCACTTTTCTAACGAGAAGAGTTGACAACATGGACGCGACTCACAGCGGACCGAGGGCTCCCACTGTGATTGGCTGAATGATGAACGCAGCGTGCTATTCGGAGCTGCCGCTGAATGCACATTTAGCATGTGTGGAGGAAAAAAAACACGGATGATTATGAGTGTGGAATGTAGGATCTATTTAAATCCTGAGGGGGAGGTCAAGTGTGACTCACCCTAATGTGATTATTGTTCCCTCGGGGGGAAACATGCAGGAACACATGTGAATGGGAACATGCTCAGCCCTGTCCCATGCATGTGTGCACGGTCAAACACGTGCGTGCACGCACACACACACACACACACACACACACACACACACACACACACACACGCACACGCACACGCACACGCACACGCACACCTACACGCACATAGGCACATATATGAATAAATGCAGACGTACACATATACACACATACATCATGCATACACGCAGATACACATAGTGAGCTGCGGGCTACAGTAAACCACTTTAGAGTCTTATGTTTCAATCTGCCCCCTGTTTTACTTCCGATATCATTTCCTCTAATGGATCACCCTCATGGACAGTCAGGTCAATCTCAAGCAGTTAAAGGAAGGACCGAAACCAACTAAACATATGCTTTTGGTCCGGAGCGAGTTCTAACAGCAAACACAATTGAATAAAGTTTCAGAACCCATCATTCAAATGCATCCTCTAACGATAGCCCCGGTTCCCTTTCCACCCGTTTATAAGTCATTGTAAAACGTTAACGTGGCGAGAGATGATTATTCCCGGGAACATATCAAATGGCCGCTCCTCCGACGGAGATTAAACGGCAGCATCGCCTTTATCTCCGGCCTTCACCTGCCACTCTTAATCAGCCGGCTGCCGGCGCTATAACCGCTGACTGCCTCGTTTTCTTTACATTCCGTGAATCCTCGCTTCCCATGCAGGCCGATAGGCCTTGGGAATAATCATCGCGGCTTTGAGACGAGGTCACGTGGTCGGCAACATTGTGATGCTTAATGCTCTTTGTGGCTTCAAAACCTTTTCACCACCTCCGCGTATTTTGCATTGCCGTTGCATGATTTGATTTGCCAGGTGACTAGAGAGCAAAATTATAATGATATTGACAAATAAGAAATTTGAATAAACAGGCGCAGTAATTCGGTATTGCATCGCTCTATTTAAGACGATGTTTCCTAATCTCAGTCGCAGGGCTCATTCTGTCAGGTCCTGTGTTCAGAGGGTGTTTTAGGAGCTGTGAGCCTGCTTACAAGCACAATACAAATACAATCGTTATGCAAATGCTGCAGCGAGGATGAAGGTAATTGTTTTTTATGTGGAAATAAACTCTATGTTCACGTTGTGGAGAGAGACGCCACGTGCACACTAAACCCTTTTAGTCAGGGGAATTCAGCTCGGTTTCACAATATAAAAGTGGCTCAAATCCTGTGTGGTGGAGGAACGGGGTGGGGGGGGGGGGGGGGGGGGGGGGGGGGGGTGTGTGTGGGGGCGCGGGGGCTTTTTGGGGGGGGGGGGGGGGGGGTATGGGGGTGGCCAAAGAAATTAAATAAAGGCACAGATTTGAAGAGAATCTTATCTCAGCGGGGCGTCGGAGCCATATCCCTCGCCCGCGGCAGTGTGACGTGCCGGAGCGATTAAGCCTTCAACACGACTGTCGTCTCAGAACAATCTCGCGCCTCTTCAGTGGAGCAGTGCCTCTTTCTCGGCGCCAAGACAGCCAGCAAACAGCCCCTGCTCCGCGGGTCTGTGAGCTACTGGAGGGAGGGGTGGCGCAGGAGGAGGAGGAGGAGGAGGAGCAAAGAGAACGTCTACTGTGAGGGTAATTATTCTCAGGTAACAATGATCACCATGTGTGCTAATTCTGCTGCAGAACAAGGCAGAGTGAGATAGAGTAAGAGAGGGAGAGAGAGATGTGCATCCAGTACCCAGCACCACCGCGCTGCAGAAGGGATACGGGTGTGGATGTGGAGTAATTGCGTTGGCTTCTGGCACTCGGATGATCACAGAGTGAGGCAGCTATTCGCCAGAGAGTCGCAGTCGCAGACTGCGAGAACAGGACCCAGATGGGCGAGAAACATCGCCTCACCTCGGGGGAAGCTGACTGGACAGGCCGACCTTGATGGGCGGGATGTCAGAGAAACAACCGAAACAGCAGAAACAAGAACAGTAGAGAACGACAGGGACAGTAAAAAAGAATGAGAACAGTAAAAAATAATGAAAACAGGCAAAACAATAGTAACAGTATAAACAACACCAACAGTAAAAAACAACAACAGTTACATTATAAACAACGCCAAACAGTAAAAAACAACACAAGCAGTAAAAAACGATCAGAACAGTAAAAACAACAAGAACAGTAAAACAACAAAAACTGTCAAAACTGTCGGACAGTAGGAAAACAAGTGAATTGTACGTAACCGACCAGCGGTGTGCGAGTCAGAGGAAGCCCCGCAGGCGGCGTGGAGCAGGTTAGCGCTGTGTAATGAAGCTCAATGTGAGACATGAATAAAACAATACAACAGGAGAGGAGAGGGCGAACCGCCAGGGAAACAGGATGTAGGGAAACAGATCCCGAAGAGTCTTCCTGCTGTGAGCCGGGCTCTGCATAACTTAATGTTATACAATGCGTGCGTGCGTGTGTACGCGTGTGTGCGCTTGTGTGTGCGTGCGTGCGTGTGTGTGTGCGTGCGTGTGTGTGTGTGTGTGCGTGTGTCTGTGTGTGCGTGCGTACGTGTGTGTCAGGACCATGTAGCAGGTCAGTCAATGCTGGGGAAGACATGAGATATTATCAATTCATCAGGGAGGCCAGAGACTCGGGCTTCAAACTATTGATGAATTATTCCACCATCCATCTAGCGCGCCTTCATCCTTTCACCCATCAATATTCATGCATCCATCCTGCATCTATCTATCCATCCATCCACCTAGCACTCATCCATCGACATCAATGCATTCATAATGTATCCCTCCATCCATCCCTCCATTTATCCAGTCATCCATCCACCTACCCATCCTTCCACCATTCATCATCCGTCCATCCACTCCTCAACATTCATCCATCCATCCACCAATCAACATTCATTCATCCCCCGTCCCCCGTCCCCCGTCCCACCTGCCTCCAGATGGTTGCACTTCACACGGATCCGGAGATCTAAGCGTGACCCTCCAGTCATGTCCCGCTACCACACGTGTGCCCTGGGGCCCGCGTGAGGAGCAGCCTCCCTACGGGCTGGGTGGCTCTCAGCTGGGGGCCCGCCGGGCAGCAGCAGGCAGCAGCCTCTCTACGGGCTGGGTGGCTCTCAGCTGGGGGCCCGGGCAGCGGCAGCATCGACTCTCCCTGGGATCCATCCCCGGCAGACAGATAACCTGGCCGGGTTCCCATTAGCCTCTGCTCGGAGGCTGCCTGATGCACTCGTTGCTCATTTTATGGGCCGCTCGCCGCTGATAAACCTGTGATCCCCGGACTGCAAGAGCGGGTTTGTTTATTATTGGATGTTAATCCCCCATCCTTTCTCCTCCACCCTCCTCGCCTCCTCCACACTCAGGGGTGGGGTGGAACTCCGGAAGCTATGCGTCTTGTGGGGGCCGAAGATATGGTGACACAGACGTGTTTAGTGGCCTCTGTCATGACAACAAGAAAGGGGGGGGGGAGAGGGGGGGGGGGGAGGGGTCCTCCAGGGACGGCGAAGCAATTATCCTCACTTATTAAAACCGCCCATCAGGACCCCGCTGCCATGGAGGACATTTCCAGGTCAGAGCCATCCTTCAAAGGCACGCAGCTTTCACATTCTGGGGTCAGTCGTTCTGCCTCCGACGCGTGTCTGTGGTGAACCCCTTTGTGTGTGTGTGACTTTGTATGTATATGCGTGTGTGTACGTTTGTATAGTCAATTGCTAATCCAGGGAAGAAATTGCTGCAGGGCTACAGCAGTACCACTAGCTCCGATAATGGACTGTATAAAAGGGATCCATACCAACCGATGCGACGCACACGTTTGGAAAAATACATGACGCCGGCACGTACACGATATAATGTGCGCTGTCACACGGCAACAGAGTGGAGCCGGTTTTTTTCATGCCCGTGGTAAATCTTTAAACATACTTACATGGAAAGAGCCGAGCGGATTATTAAAGGCCCCCATGAGATGTGGGAGAACTGTATGCTGAAGAGGAGCGTTGCTAGGAAACGCTCCCGCTGCTGTGGAGAGTCAATGAGAGGGAGAGAGAGAGAGAGAGAGAGAGAGAGAGAGAGAGAGTGAGAGAGAGAGAGAGGGAGAGGGCGAGAGAGAGAGAGAGAGAGAGAGAGAGAGAGAGAGAGAGAGAGAGAGAGAGAGAGAGAGAGAGAGAGAGAGAGAGAGAGAGAGAAGCTACCGCATGGAGCCGACCGGCCACACAATCACCTCAGTCTGCGCGCTCTGTGCAATTATGCTAATTAATACCCTCCTTTCTGCCACTGTGAGATGTGGTGTTTTACCCCCCCCTACCCCCCCCCCCCCCCCCCCCCCCCCCCCACACACACACCCCCCACACACACACATACACACTCTTTTAACAGGACTAAAATGGGCGGAGAATTGGTCCAACCGCTGTAGCCGTGGCACTGAGAGAGAGAGAGAGAGAGAGAGAGAGAGAGAGAGAGAGAGAGAGAGAGAGAGAGAGAGAGAGAGAGAGAGAGAGAGAGAGAGAGAGAGAGAGTAGACGACACTCTGCTGTTGTGTACTGTTGTGTACTTCAGTCTCCTGTTGTGTACTGAATGATGTCTACTGTTCTGTAAGGTTGTGTACTGCTGTCTACTTTTGTGTACTGCTGTCTACTGTTGTGTACTACTCTGTAGGCCTACTACTGTCTACTGTTGTGTACTGATGTGTACTGCTGTGTACACACTTACCTGTTGAAGCAAAGTACAAAGGGAGGGGGAGTAGAAAGAGCTCACACAACTGTAAACACATATGCATGTGCAGTCTAATGTGTGTGTGTGCATGTGCATGTATTTGGGTGTTTACATATTTGTGTGTGTGTGTTCGTGTTTGTGTCGGTGTGTGTTTGTGTGTGTGTGGACGGTATGTACTTGTACGTCCCTTCACCGTTTTTTTTACCTTAATAAAGGTCATAGGATTGTCACTTGTATAAAAAGCTGACCTGCTTCACCTTCTTATGTCTCTTCCTTTAGTGTCAAAATGAAAGCCCAGATGAGTGGAGGCTCAGCCAGCCGTGTGCAGATGTGCTACAGAGACCCTGCGCGGTGCAGAGAGACAACCACACATTCTGATCCATTCTGTCCTGCTCTGAGTCAATCCAAGCACACACACCATGATTGCACGTGCACACGCATGTACGCACACAAAACACACACGCCAACATGTATGCGCACACACACACGGACACACGCATGTCACACGCAGGCACACACACACACACACACACACACACACACAAACACACTCACACACAAAGACATAGTTGCGCTTGCAAACTTCCAAGCATATAAATAAATATGCCTGTTAGGTCCCTCATGCAGGTAAACACACATATGAGAGGACATTTGGTAGAGGGTACCAAATAAATAAAATAAATAAAGTGGAAGTGAAACATTGGAAAAAGAAAAAGTCACATATCAGACTTGGAACAGGTCAAGCAGAGATCATTGGAAGTAAATTCATAGTCACGGCTTTCTGGCTGTGATTGGTTCTGTTCTGCTTCGCCGCACGAGCCAGGGTCACCAAGTCCAACTCTTGGACTGATGAAATAGATTCGGCACTGGGCTCATCGACCACTCCTGGCTGAATCATTTTGCCGTACCAAGCTTTGTTTTCATGGCGACATTGCAAGGTGAAGTGACATCATCCTGGTATTGTCGATTGCATCTCAAGCGATTACAATACGTAATACCTTTGTGTGAGGCTCAACCCATGTGTGACTCCAACTGTGATTTTTCTCTGACCTGATATGCCTTCATTCTTTGCTCTAATGATCAAATTATTTGTCCTTAACAACAACATCAACAACAAAGCTTTCTGTGTGTATCCGGTGTTATCTGGAGGTGAAGCTGATGTCTTTATCTTGGGGAGCCCCAATTCCAAACAATTAGGACCAGCGTGAAACATCTGCCTTTCATCAGACCCGTCAGCTGTCTTCTGTGATCTCACACTAGTGACTCTGTAAGGATTCTCCACATTACCCAGAATCCCTAGCAACTGCATAAACCCATGAGGTCTATCAAGAGCTTGTCACGGTTTTATTCAAAATAAATATATAAATAAAACCATCACCACCACCACCACCACCACCACCACCACCATCACCATTTTACAGAGAATGCATACAGATGAAGTGTATGCAGGATGCAAGCTTTTAAGGATTTCTATTTACTATAAACAATGCTGGCGCTATTTAGCTCTGAATGAATTGGTAGCAGCACCTGTGTTGAAAAGGATGGAGGATATCCACACAATAAAAATAAATAAAAAATCTCGTGAAGCAGCTCTTTGAAGTCTGTGTGTGTGTGTGTGTGTGTGTGTGTGTGTGTGTGTGTGTGTGTGTGTGTGTGTGTGTGTGTGTGTGTGTGTGTGTGTGTGTGTGTGTGTGTGTGTGTGTGTGTGTGTGTGTTTGTGTGTGTGCTCACACTCTGCCAGGTGCTCTTCTCTGACAGATACACATCATATTGGCCCATCTTGAATTGTAAAATAAATAGAAATCAGTAAAAATGTATTCTATTCCTCTATATGCTGTTCACAACATCTCCTTTTTTCTGGATATATGCTATCCATACGGATAGCGACGGATAGCAGTCATTCATCACTATTTGAAACGGCAGCAATCACCAGACCCCAATTTGTAAACCTATTCTCCAGCATGAACACAGAAAAGCAAACTTTTTCAATTGAAATTGCTACTGCAGTATATTCCACTGCCTAAAGGGATGTAGTGAGGGACACTGTGGAGACTAGCCGATTGTATTATCCATCTTACTTATCATCCTGCCTGCCTACCTTGAGCCTTGGGGGGCTTTGCTCCAGTAAATACAGTTATTAGCTCTATACCGCCATCTGGCGTCTACATAAAGAACTGCGAATCATATTTACTTTCAAACGACGAATGATGACGACATCATGACGATGCGCGCGACGCAGCAAATAGGAGCCGGTAATGAGAGCGTGTCCAATTAAGAGAACCAACACCGCGGGGTAAATTCATGTTTAATTGTTACAAATTGACTCCCTAACAATGCACATCTAGGACGCTTGGCAAATATGAGTTGATGCAATGTTGCAATGTTGTCACCGTGTAGCCTAGGCCCTCGATTAAAGAAGTGTACGCAGGTGTTTACAATTGCAATTACTAAACTTTGTGAACACAGCCTTTTAACAAACCGCTCCAACCAAACCCAGGGCAATCATCATTATTGACAACGACAACATGAAGGTGGTTACCTTATTTTTATTAAGGCGTGCCTACAAATGAAGCTGCATAAGGAAACGCTTAACATCAGTACACTGTGGACCAGTAGGGGGTGGCATATCTAAATATATTACGTGTATAATATTAACTGGAAATATAATACGTAGGCCTATATGGTCAAAATGACTCGAATCATTGCATTTGAAGATTCCTGTAAAACCTGAACCGTGAAAATTAAATTTTAAATCGAATCTATAAAAATGTTTTCTCATCTACTAATCATATGAATGTATTAATAGTTCTAATTGATTTCCTCTTTCCAATAACCCTGGTCACACCTCCATGTTATAAGACGTTATTTTATGTTGTTATTTTTTGATAGATTGAACCCATGTTTTTCAATCACGGTTTACATGTTTTGTGTTTTATTCAACACATGTTTTGAATGTAGTATTGTTTATTTATCACATGTTTAACATGTATTGGTTTAATAAACACATGTTTATCGTGTTGTGTTCTTTTATTAAACACATGTTAAACAGGCTGCATTGTGTTTGTTTTTGCAGCGTCCTCCTTTGCACTGGAGCCATTGATGTCACATGACCTGCATCACATGACATCGGATCTGAGGTGTGTTGCATCTCTATATACAGTCTGTCATGTTATGAATCACCCTGTTACCTGTAACTCCGTTTATATGTATTAGTGACAGGTGTGCTTATATTATTTTATGTGTAATGTAGTATGTATGTGCATCCATGTATGCATAGCTATACAGTAGGTATAAAATTAGATTATTGTACATGCCATTGTATACCCCTGGTGTGCAGGCTAAGATAGATATAGATATAGATATGGATATAGATATTTAAGGAGTAACTTCAGAATAAAGCAAATAAGTTCCTTGGTTTCCAGACATGCTGAATATTTCCACTTATGCAATGCTCCAGGTTGTGTACATAGCCACGGTCTAGTAAACTACTTATTTTTGTGTGCTGTTCATGTGCATACAGAGGCATTGATAGTAAATGCAGTGTTTAATGTTGTGAAATCAATGTTTGGGGAACAAGAGGGAGCGTATGACTGGTCAGACCTATTGGGGCACAGTCCGACCAAGTCTGAGAACAGTTGCCTCGACAATAAGTATGAACGACATTATTAATTATTAAATTATTAATCATACAATTTATAATACATATGCAAACATTCAAGTGTGTTTAAAACTCAGAAAATTAAAAATGTAAATAACTTCAGTGAACGATCAAAACACAGAAAAATACAAATCTTAAGTATAAATTTGCTTCCGCTAATTTAAAATAAATATATAGAATTAGATTGTCCCCCATCCCTAACAATGACTGTATCTATCATTGCCGAGGCGGTTGTGATTGACCAAAAAATACTCTATTCTAATAGGAGTATGCTTAGATAACCCGATCTTGTTGTTCTGTAATTTAGATAACATGATAATGTTAATAATTGTAACATTATCGTTTCGAATATAGAAGAAAAACATGTTCCTTAAATATAGTTCAACCAAATATTGCTGATAATGACTAAAGAGAATGTATTGAATTTATTAATCCACTTCATCAGATAATCTCTCTTCTTCAGGAATGATATTTTATTGTAACTGATGCAGAGGTTGTCGCCCATGTTTGAGACAGATGTGTCGCAAATATTTGGCCTGTTAAGCCCTTTGAGACTGTAATGGTGATTAAGGGCTATACAAATAAAATTGAATTGAATAGAATTCAATATGGTATCCTCCACTAGATGTCAGTATAACTCTTTATTTGCACGTCTGAACTAAACTACGCCACAGTAGGCCTACAACTAAATGTGAAAATGTTCTACTACAGTAGGTCTACATGAATGTATGAATGCCAACGCTTGGCCTAAAGTACAGGACAAGTTTCAACTTTATGCCTATTTAAAATAAAGTAACAACATTTTTTTGTTACCTATAATGGCATGTATCCCCACGTTATTATTTATATTATGTTACATTTTAACTCAAACAAAACGATATGTATGTCATAAAAACATTAGCTTTTTTTACACTCGGTCGAAAAGATGGTCAGGAATTATGTATAACTATTATTTTACTTCTCCTCATGAGGCAAAAGAGGGCGACATTGCATTACAAAGCAATAAAAAAACAACACAGTTTGAAAACCCATCACAGATGTGCCTCTTAAAAACTATTAATTTTCCCCTTTTCACCATGGACGGTCTTAATGTGCAAAAGGGATATTTAATTTGCTATTACACGTAGTCTGGCTGTCTCGTTTATTCTTCCTCTGCCTGGTATAATTGACCGAGATGCTTTGTATTAAGACTTATCCCACATCATAAACGCTCCACCACTGTATAGGAGGGCGAGTTGTATCGTTTTGAAATAGTTTGACGTCGAATATGGCAATTGTATCAGGTGACCAGCCCTGACCGTAAGCGGCGGTGGGCAAGGGAGCAGGGGCTTAGAACACGGGGTAAGGGCGCAGTCTGGGGGCAGAGGCATCCCGGTCTGCCTTCTGGAGGTCTTGTCCTGGCTGCTGGAATCAGCCCCTAAGCCGCTCTCCCCACGCAGGGCTCCCTGCACAAGGGTTCACCTAAATCTGTCACACAGATTTGACACGGCGTCACTCGGAGTGCACTCTGGAATGACATGTAATGTGGAATATTGTGCACATTTACAGCCGCGGTTTCCCTTGGAGCGTTGACGCGTTTTCTTTTTTTTTTGTCGTCGTTGTTGTTGTAGTTTTTATTTGGTGTTTACCCTGTGACAACTGCAAAAAAATAATTAACAGCAGCAGTTACAAAATATGAATACATTTATGATGCTGGTTATATATCTTTTTTATTAAGGGACTTGCTTTTTTTCAATTTTAGCCGAAAACGAGAATTAACAATAAGTGTGAAGTAAATCTTTTTTTTGATCATTACATTTTGGATATTTTTATTTTCTTGGGGATGTTTCTCTTATTATGATGTGTAAATAATCTTTTTAACTATTCTTAAATTATATGTTTTCCAGAAATAAGGTTTTCAATGTGGATTACAATATTTTTTTTACAAACGAGTGTTTAATCATTCTTTATATTGACAGATACATAAATAACAAAATATTTAATATCCTATTATACATTTTATATTATGTTTGATTATTAGCAAAAACAATGATATTTTTAACATGGTGCTAAAGGCACATTGCCATATATATATATATATATATGTACATATACATGTGCGTGTGTGTGTGCGTGTGCGTGTGCGCGCGGGTGCGCGCGTGCATGCGGGTGAGTGTGTGTGCGAGTGTTTAATCTGTCTTAATTACTTTGTTGTTGAGCCGCTGCCTGTGCTCTCAGTCCAAGCGTATAGATCTACCATTAGTATACATTGGCTTTGTTATTATCCCACAACATCCGTCCCAGAAAGATTTAACCATCCGCGTCACAGCGGTGCCCCATTGACAGCTAAATTATTTCCGGGGACATTTTCTGTAACGACTGGCTAATATTTTTCCAATACACCAAAGGTCTCTCCATCTTTTTTGGGGGCGGGGCGGGTGGGGGGGGGGGGGGGGGGGTTGGTCTTCTTCATCCTCTTCCTCCTTCCGAGAGAGAGTCGGACGCCTGCGACAGTAACACGTCGACATCAGAAAGTTGTGGCGTGAGGAAGACAAACAGGCAGACAGAGCGGGAGTGGAGAGAGCGCGGTGAAACACTATAACCCACAGCACTCTGCTGCCAGCCAGAGCCTCCCATGGCGTGGGCTTTGGCACTTGGTCCTTCGTATTAAATGGAGTTGAGTGGTGCTGGCCAGGAAGTGTCCAGGATTGTCTCTCCCTGGTCGGCTTGGCTCTGAGTGCCCAATCTGAGGAGGGGACGTAAGGTTCACACCGGGCTACTCCAGACTTAGAATGGAACCACACCAAATATGCTAAGGATGGATCACACAATTCATAAGTTTGCCTTCTGTTCTTGAATGGATCTCCTTATTGGGTGTGTTTGGTATTTCTATAATATATTGGATATTTTGTATTTTAAATGCACAGCATGCAATGATACATTGTATACTAGGGTATTGTAATGTTATTTAAATTATGCAATTTCTATTATTTGTCTTGATTTCGCCCTCTCTCCTCTCTCTGTGACACCCAGAATCTTCCCTTCAGGATCACCAAATGATATCTCCTCTCATCTTAGGTTTAAATATGTTCCCTCAACGGGTAGAGAAGGATGTACTTACCCTGTGTGAGAGAGAGAGAGAGAGAGAGAGAGAGAGAGAGAGAGAGAGAGAGAGAGAGAGAGAGAGAGACCACCCCCGTTGGGATTCTCCAGCCAGCCTCCATAAGAAAACAGAGGTTAAAACTCTGCTAAAGCGGTTAGCAACATCATGTAATAATTCCACTGTTCCACAGCTAATGAGTTTGATTAATACTTGACCTTTGGAAACTTTTCACTCTGCTTTAAGCCGTTCCCCTTCTCCCTCCACCCCGCCCCTGTATTATTTTCCCACCCTAGATAATAAGGTGTTGGGTCGTGTACTGTAGCTACAGGGTTCTCCAACACCGCTGACATAAGGAGCCACCTCCATGTTTGCATTGGAGGCGATTGTGGGTGTATGTCGAGGAACAGTCGTTTTTATAAAGTGTTGGAGGGCACACCTGCTGCTAATTCTCCAGGTGTGGTAAAAGTTAAAAATGATTGTAAACCCTAAAACGGGTTGAAACCGAGCCTTGTGTTTGCCCCGTGCGTTCTGCTGGTCCGACGCCTCACTCAGGAGGACAGGTTAAAAGCCGCTAAGGTCCGGGGCAATAAACACGATCTGCAGGTGACGCCTACCCCCCCCCCCCCCCCCCCCCCCCCCCGCCCAACACACACAGGTGTTTACGGGCCTCGTCCCGCCACATCAATCAGGATTTGCAAACTTTTCCAGTGACAGCGATGACAGCTTTCCTGGGATAATGCAGAGAAATGGGAGAGGAGAGGAGGAGGAGGAGGGAGGAGGAGGGAGGAGGAGGGGGAGGAGGAGGAGGGAGGAGTAGGAGGAGGTGGGGGAGGAGGGGAGGGGAGAGGTAAAGGGGAGTAATGGGGGAGGGGATGGGAGGAGGAGAGGGCGGGGGAGATAATGAGGAGGAGGGGGGAGGGAGGGGGAGGAGGAGAGGGCGGGGGAGATAATGAGGAGGAGGGGGGGGGGGAGGAGGAGGGCGGGGGAGATAATGAGGAGGAGGGGGGAGGGAGGGGGAGGAGGAGAGGGCGGGGGAGATAAGGAGGAGGAGGGGAGAGAGGGGGGCCAGGGAGATGGGAGGCGAGGGGAGGAGGGGTAGGAGAGAAGAGAAGGGGGGGAGGAGGGAGGCTGATCTTCGTAAGTCGAGGTGTGATATAGGGGTGAGGGGGTGAGAGGGGGGACCCTCTGGACCTGATTTCATCCTCTCCGTGCGTTGTTAAGGCCTTCCGCTCTCCTCACCGCCGGCACCTTGGCTGTCATCGCTGGCACAAAATCATTCATCAGCGTTGCAGCGGGGCCTGCTCGCGTGTCCTGTACCGCATGCGCTCTCTATATATATTTATAAACCTTTTGTCATTATTGATTGCGTTGTGTAACGCTTGAGGAGGTGCAGGCCATAGGGCTCTACGATCCCTGCGCTACGATGACCCTGTAAAGGTGAAGGCGCATGAGGTGCGCTGCTGTTTTTATTTTTGTACTCATTTATTTATTCTGGTTTTAATGGCTTTAATCCAAAGGAGGCGAACCGTCAGTGTTTTCAGAGAATGTCCGCAGGCGAGCCTGTGGACGTCGGGCACCGAACCCAGAACCTTTCAAACGCCCGTTCCAACCACTCTCCGGACTGTCCCGCATCCCCGCACCCTCAGGATTAAAGCGGTTTGAAGCCGCTCGTCCCAGTCTGCTTCATCTATTAATCTGTAAATCATTATTCCCGTGCGGTAGGGTGCGGGGAAAGTTGCTTTCGATCCGGAGAGGCGCTCAAACAGGAGGTTCTGAGCGGTGTGGACGGTCTGCGAGACCCGCTCTCTACAAGTAGTTAGGTTTTGAGCGGCAAACTGAAAGGCGGTGAATGTCAGTGTCCCTCTTTGTTGTTTAATTTATTTTCTTTTTCAAAGTGAGCGGGGAGGGGTTCTGGCTGTGACCGGCGGGCCTTGATGTGGCTATAGTTAGCCCCCCCCCATGCTGGGAGTCTGCAGGAGATACGCCGTACCCCTCTCTCTCTCTCTCTCTCTCTCTCTCTCTCTCTCTCTCTCACTCTCTCTCTCCTCCACTCGGCCTTTACCTCTCTCTCTCTCTCTCTCTCTCTCTCACTCTCTCTCTCCTCCACTCGGCCTTTACCTCTCTCTCTCTCTCTCTCTCTCTCTCTCTCTCACTCTCTCTCTGCTCCACTCGGCCTTTACCTCTCTCTCTCTCTCTCTCTCTCTCTCTCTCTCTCTCTCTCTCTCTCTCTCTCCTCCACTCGGCCTTTACCTCTCTCTCTCTCTCCTCCACTCGGCCTTTACCTCTCTCTCTCTCCTCCACTCGGCCTTTACCTCTCTCTCTCCCTCTCTCTCTCTCTCTCCTCCACTCTGCCTTTACCTCGCTCGCTCAATGAAGCTGCAAACCTCTCTGCCTCTGTCTGTCTGTCTCTCTGTCAACCTGGCTGTCATCCCTGCTCTCGACTGTGTTGGTACAGCCATGTGATGATGGACTGAAGCTGAAGTAGTGAGTAACATTAGGTCAGTCACGGTGAAGTGTATCTAAGTGATTCTCCTGGCTGTTAGGAGCCTGAGAATGAATAAAGAGAAAGTGACTAAAATGCGACGCAGGGCTGGACTGGTGGGGGTGAGGGTTTGTGGGTGTCCTTACGGCGGTTATGAAAGGATGAATGCTAATGATAGTTTAATCTGCCCCAAGGCTGATTGTGTTTTGAATTGTATTAATAGGATTCAGATCCCCATAGATTACGTCAGGGTTATTAGGTTGACATGATGGATATTGATTTTAATACAGTCGTAAAAGGGGCTGTCATACGAATAAATTCGATAAAATATAACATTGTAGCATTGCTGCATCACCAGGATATTTTTATTCAATTCGTATTTAGTCAAATCAAAAAGATACAATTTTATTAATTCGGACTTAAAATATCGTATGGACTTCATATTATCACGCAACCTCCACGCGAGTACGAATATACCTCGTATCACGAGCAACCCGAACCGACCGCTAATCCTGCGACGCTGAAACAGCTCAGTGTGTCAACGCAGGAAACCCCTAATGAAGCTAAATACTTCTATCAGCGACTAACTAATGGTGTCATCGGGCGGTTGACGGACGTCGCCTCTGATAGGCCGACGGCAAACGGAGCGTGTCGGCGAATCCGCCGCCCCCGGAATCCATCCGGGGGCGGGCGGGAGCGCTTTTAACCGCGGCTGTCTTAAATATCGGCACATACAGTAATTTCCCCACGTCCCCTATTGATTAGTGGCCGGGCTCCCGGGCTGGTGCTGTAAAGAGGGTAAATAATGACAGATTTGGATGGAGGTCCCCCCCCTAGCCCCCTACCCAACCCCCCCCCCCCTGCAGAGATGACCCGGCTGGGCCGAGCTGTTTGTTCAGCCGCTGCATAACTGATGAAGGCTGCAGGGAACGCATGAGCCGGGACCGGGTCGTTATGGCTCCACTCTCCCGTCCCTTACACATAGATCAGAGGGCTGGTGGTGGTGGTGGTGGAGGTGTGTGTGTGTGTGTGTGTGTGTGTGTGTGTGTGTGTGTGTGTGTGTGTGTGTGTGTGTGTGTGTGTGTGTGTGTGTGTGTGTGTGTGTGTGTGTGTGTGTGTGTGTGTGTGTGTGTGTGGGTGGGAGGAGGTAATCGGAGCATGGGTACCTGGGTACTATTATATAGTTTACTTGGTACTAGTTGGTATTTATATATAAATTGGTACCACTTGGAATAATTCCCATTACTCTCAGACAAAATGATTGGCTGTTCTCCATTCAGACTGGAACAATGAACACAATTGTTGTCTATTGACCGCCTCTTTATGCTTGCCTCTAAATACTTGCCTGTATAAGCGTGTCTCTATAGGCCTGCCTCTATATGCTCGCCTCTTGTCGGCCGCTGAGGCTGTACACAGACAGGCTCCATAGAAACAACCCCTCCTAGTGGTCAAGAAGACCACTAGGATCAGACAGACCCAAAACACATGCGAAAATAATAAACACCCTCTTTACATTTGCCTCTTTATGTATGCTAGCTATGGTGTACCAGTGTTGTGTTTGCGATTCACGTTCCTCTGATCATCTTAACAAGGCGCGTGCGCGTTGCATCGGTGGACTGTATGTGTTTATGTTTGTGCGTTTTGAAACCATAAAATCAGACATCAAACGTCCCACCGTGGCAGTATATTTAGTATTACCGTTCCCCCCCCCCCCCCCCCCCTCTTCAACATGTCCCACATTTCCCGGGCTTTATCACTTACTCCTATCGAGCTCCTAGCACGCGCCGCTGAGCCCGCTCAGCGAGTGCTAGCGTTCGCCTCGCCGGCCTGGCTTTGTACTGGATGAAGAAGTCGTAATCCTCAAACACACTTAAATTCCTCCAGAAAGACTCTTGATCCTGAATCCACTCATTTTCTTCAAACAACCCAAAAGAGAAGGGATATTTGGGGAAGGGCTGAAGCCCTTGATTGAAATCTTCTCAGAGTGGACACACACACACACACACACACACACACACACACACACACACACACACACACACACACACACACACACACACA
>NC_079431.1:3690997-3695997 GCF_026213295.1 Gadus chalcogrammus
GCCCACTCCACCCCTGTGTACAGTCGGACTCCCCGTGGAAGGATGGGAGGAGGAACAGCACAAACCAGCCCCGGCGCTCAGGACAGAAATCGTTTGAGGCTTCGTTTGTAAGGAATCTGCAATCTGCAATCCCACATGCAAAGTTTGCCTGCTGCCACATTCAAACCCCCCCCCCCCCCCCCCCTGATGATTTGCCATCCTATATCTGAGTGACCTTTAGAAGGCCAGAGGCACTACCCAACATTGATTACATAAATTGATCGTCACACATTCAGAGGATATTAATTAGATGAGGAAAAACAATTGAATGAACACAAATAGCTCTTAGCTTAAATGCGATCGCAAATAAAAGGGACTCTCGGAAGCTCAGCAGATCTGTTCCCGGATCAGGCTGTGACCGCCTTTCGTATGTTTGACGACAACAACAAAAAAAAGGGGAATAAATAATATGTAGGGGAGACCCAAAAAATCCTGGAGACACGTGTTACGCTCATTTAACCGTGAGTAGGGCTAGGTACATCACATCCAAGAGTAGGAGACTGCATTACCTGCTGTGATTCACCGCAGTGTCTGTCTCGCGCCTAATCTAGATTAATCTCGGCATTTCATGTTCGACTTCATCCACTAGATACATTTTAATCGCGTGTTCTCCCGTTCTAAAGACAGAGTGTGGCCAAGCAGCATGATCACTGGTCCATTCACGGTTCGTACCGGATCAATACGCTGTCTGAGTGGAGGTGTCATCCTCAAATCAGAATGCATGCTGGGACGTTGTACTTTAGTGGCCTGTGACTCCTCCTGAGTCAGTGGCAGCTGCCAAATAGGTTTCAGCGGAGAGGGCAGAGTCGCATGTGCCAAAGCTAACAGCTGTTAACTACACAACCTGCAGGCTATGAACTGCGGCTCTGCCCATTGTCAGTCTCCCTCCGCCACGAGCTAAATATTCCTGGAGGAATTTGTTACAACCAGGCAATACATAACAGAGGAAACCCTTTACACCGATATTGCTCTCAAATTGGCAGCATGAGAAGGGGAGGCCTTGTGGGAGGTTTGAGTGTGGTAACCTATCCCTCTTGGGCCCTTGGGAGCCACTTGGCCAGCTTTCATCCACATAATTATAATAAATTTGACATTTCATAGATAATATTGATTTCTTTATTTTAGCATTTCACCATAGGTGACAGTCCAGTGTCAAGAATGAAATTTCTATTGATCTTCCGCGCATTAATCCCTCATGTGTATGTGATCATTTTTATAAGACCTTTTACTGCACATAAATCAATACTTCATATTTCCAGCCATTCCAGAGGAGATGTCATATTTGTAAACTGTGTCTTGACACCAGCGATTCCTCCCTCGTTCGGCTGCAACTGTGCACGGCCAGTCAATTTGGGGGGAGGGAGGGGGAGAAGCGGAGGATATATGGGGGAGGGAGGGTGGGGGGGGAGGGTGGGGGTGAGGTAGGGGTGAGGCGGGGGTGAGAGAGGGGGGTGTATATGGAGGGAGAAGGACCCAGTGTTGCTGGCTGGGAGGCGCGGCAGCCCTTCTTAGGGGGTACTTATTGCAGCATTGATGATGAAATATCATTTTTTGAATTAATTAGCCTCCACAGTCGCGGCGTTGGGTGGCGGACGGCCGTTCATAATGAAAATAAACAAATCGTTCAAATTGATCGACTCTGTCCCCGACTCCGGATATTGAACACTCCTCTAAATTGCCTGTTAATTTCTCTAATTTGAGGCGATATTTCTTTCTTCTCTCGGGGAGGAAAGGTTCAAATCCCCAGAGCGACTCAAGCTAATGAGTCAGAGAGCACACATGAATCTGGGCTCTCTGGTTCACCACGGCCGGTCGGTCTGTCTGAGGCGCCGTACTTTAGGGAGAAAGTATTCCGTATGGTCTGATCCTGAGTGCGTTTATGCTGTATAATCCGATTTATTGTGCTTGTGATTTTGCACCTTATTCGTGTGATTCCTTTATTGATGTTTGGTTATTTAATCCGCTCGCTGTGCTTTATTTAAATACAATTAAAAAATGAAAGATACATGTATTATTTGTGCGGCTTCTCTGCCTTGAAGATGCTGCACAATTCTTGGGAATCTTTTCCATTCTTTACATTTTCAAACAAAGCCATGGAAAACAACACAGGCCATGACGTCAGTTTTTCAAAACGGATAGAAAATCAGTGTTTTTTTCCACGACCAATAGCCGTGTAAAAAATGCGCAAGTGTTTGGTGAAAAATATGATCACCTGAGTGGAGCAGACTCCTGACCTTTCCTCACTTCCCTTAACACGTCCCTTCTACACAACCACGGCCACAGTGCCACACAGAAAGGCCAGTCCATTAAGAGAATATGCAAATCGCGCCGTCCGCTCCTAATTGATGCCATTTTACCGAGTAAACAAGACTTCTGTCTACAATGGATCGGTTTCTGCCAGTTAAAAGGATATTTCAGATCTGCTTTTTCCTGTAATTTTCTCTCTGAGAGCTATTGCCGCCATTATTGCAAATTATAAGTCAGCCTTTTATATTTTTTGGAGAATTGCTATTCTTGCTGTGTTTTTCTTCCTCTCTCTCTCTCTCTCCCTTTCTCTCTCTCTCTCTCTCTCTCTCTCTCTCTCTCTCTCTCTCTCTCTCTCTCTCTCTCTCCGTCTCCACCTCTCTCCCTCTCTCTCTCTCTCTCTCTCTCCCTCTCTCTCCCTCTCTCTCTCTCTCTCTCTCTCTCTCTCTCTCTCTCTCTCTCTCTCTCTCTCTCTCTCTCTCTCTCTCTCTCTCTCTCTCTCTCTACCTCTCTCGCTCTACTTCTTAAAGGCCATCCTCTATTTTTTCTGTCCGTTGCTGGAGGTTCTCCATTCACGGGGAAAGGTGTGAGCGTGTGAGTGTGTGTGAGTGTGGGATGAGTGTGTGAGTGTATGACGAGTGTGTGTGAGTGTGTGTGAGTGCACGACTGTTAGTGCAGGATGAAAGACACGCCGGCGAAGTGTGAGTGACTGCACACTCCTCCCCCAAAACACCCCCCCCCCCCCCCCCCCCCCCCCCCCCCCCCCCCCCCCCCCCCCCAAAACCCTCCCCCCCCGCAGGACATCGCTATGGTGTGTCGATGGTGTCAACGTGCACTGCGCTGGGCGTGCACGTGAACTATTGTCCCCTCCACTCTACAGGACAACAGCCATATATATATATATATATATATATATATCTATAGTATGTGTGTGTGTGTCTGATGGGTATCTCCACATCCTCTCTCTCATCCCTCACCCGTTCTACCTCCCCCCCCCCCCCCCCCACCCCCCCAGATGCGCTGTGTTGCCCAGATTCATCTCCCCCTGTCAGCCTCATAATGCTGTATGAGTCTGTGTCCCCCCTCCTCCCACCATTCATGTAATGCTGATGAATCAGCTGTCTGTGGGGCTTCTGCAGCACTTTGTAAGGAAAAGGGGCTGGTGCTGGTGGTGGTGGTGGAGGTGGAGGAGGTGGTGGAGGTGGTTATGGGGCTAGTGGTGGTGATAGTGGTGGAGGTGGGTGGGCTTGATAGACTCAAACTTCAGCTCTGGACTAAAACGTCTCTGCCCCTTGGTGAAATTGCACTTCAGGGCTGTGAGTGTGGGGGGGGGGGGGGGGGGGGGGGGGATGATGATGTGTGTGTGTGTGTGTGTGTGTGTGTGTGTGTGTGTGTGTGTGTGTGTGTGTGTGTGTGTGTGTGTGTGTGTGTGTGTGTGTGTGTGTGTGTGTATATATATGCAGATATATCTATATATATATATATATTTAGGTGTGTTTGGTGTGTGTCTATGTAGGCATGTGAATGCGTGGTGTTTGTGTGTGTGTGTGTGAAGGATATGTACATAAGTACGTGATTCTGTGTGTGATCGTTTTTGTGTGTGTGTGTGTGTTTGTGTGTGTGTGTGTGTGTGTGTGTGTGTGTGTGTGTGTGTGTGTGTGTGTGTGTGTGTGTGTGTGTGTGTGTGTGTGTGTGTGTGTGTGTGTGTGTGTGTCTGTCTGTCTGTTCCAGGGAAAGGGCTCCTTAAAGGGTAGTAGGCGAGGCCCACCTCTGAGCTCCCTGTCTAAACACGCCTCTCTCTCTCTCTCTCTCTCTCTCTCTCTCTCTCTCTCTCTCTCTCTCTCTCTCTCTCTCTCTCTCTCTCTCTCTCTCTCTCTCTCTCTCTCTCTCTCCCTCCCTGTGAGTGACAGCCAGTCAGTAGCAGGCCCAGGCCCTTCTTGCGGCTAGAGGATTTAGCATAAAGCTGAACCTGTTGTCATCTAACATTACCGCAGTCACGGCTCTTTCAATTAAACATGACAAGCTTTTCTTTAGCCGTCGCTCCTGTTCTTCCTCACCTGACGTACAGTGAATGGGCCGGGGGAGGGACACGTTAAAACGAATGCCCGTTAATTAAGTATGATTAGCACGACGAGCACTTCCGCTAAGAAAACCACAAGCGCTCGATGAAGGCACTTAATCAGAGTTATCTTTCCTTAAAAACCTTTTCACTTTCACTTTTGATTCCAATCCCTGTAAAAGATACATGTCTGGGGTTTTTATGATTATCATTTCTATTTGTTAAGAGACTGACCTTTCTGGATTCAATTTTTAGACGTATGAAACGTTTTTTCCTTTCTGTTAGCGAGCGGCCAAACAACAGTCAGGGACCGACGGCGCAGACGTTGTAAACGTTTAACTGCGCGGTATTAACAGCCTGTGGTTTTTCAGGATTAAATTAAAGGGATATTTGGCGATTTCATGATGCACTTAGCAATGACAAAGTACAGATATAAGTATTGATTTTGAGCTTTCCATAACAAGATAAACAATATGTATATGTATGTATTTCCAAGGTAAATTAAATCAAAATGCACGTATTCCATTGTGGGCCTTCGTGGATTGACAGCAATTGAATTTGGCAGACAGGAATTTAGTTATAGAGTTAAAGGCCTTTGATCTAACAAGAAAAATAATATAATAATAAAAAAGGTATATAATACAGAATAAAATATGTT
>NC_079431.1:3705997-3734782 GCF_026213295.1 Gadus chalcogrammus
GGGGGTATAGGGGGAGAGAGAGATGCGTGGTTTTATTTTCCAGCTTCAATCCTTGGAAATAATTCAGTTGTTTTTGGAGAGAGGAGGGAGGGAGGGAGAGGAGGGAGGGAGGGAGGGAGGGAGGGAGGGAAGGAGGGAGGGAGGGAGGGAGGGGTAAATGTTGCTCCTTTTTCTTACAGAATAAGATTGAGTCTTGATAATTACGGAGGGAATCCAACAGGTCGGCCTCACATAGCTGAGGAGCAGCTCCCCGTCCCCCCCCCGTCCCCCCCCGTCCCCCTGTCTTCCCCCCCCCACCCCCGGTCCCCCGTCCCCGTCCCTCTTCGGTTACCGTGTCAACAACATCACATCATCGCCCTCCGTGGGCTCCACAGCGCTCTCCCGGGAGTGTAAAGTTGTGTAATGGCGGTGTTGTGGCGCGGCCGGCGAGCTCCGGCCCCTGAGAGAGCCGCGTGACGGGGGGCGGCCGCAGGCGCAGGGTGACGGCAGGGACGCTGACACCCCGTGTGACCCGGGGGAGCGCGGCATCAGGGAGACGATTGGTCCGTAGCGATATGACGCGCAACCCTGCAGTCAAACTCCCCGTCCCCATCGTCACGAGGGGAACATGCCGGTTGTTCATTTGGAATCCGTGTTTAGATGGGTTTATATTTACCTGCTAATTGTATACATAGAACTAGAGGCGAACATTGACGTGCGTATTGTGTCACAGTTCTTTTTGGAAGAAATAGAAGAAGTTCGGAAAGCGTTGGTATATATTTCTCTTTCTCCATCTCCATCTTTCGCTTCCGACTGTGTTTGTGTGTATTTGTGTGCGTGTGTGTGTGTGTGTGTGTGTGTGTGTGTGTGTGTGTGTGTGTGTGTGTGTGTGTGTGTAATTATGTATGTGTGTATGTGCATGTGTGGTGTGTGTGTGTGTGTGTGCGTCAGTGTGTGTGTCTGTGTGTGTGGCAACCACACTTTAGAGGTGGCCTTTAATTGTCACTCGCACTAGAAGAACGAACGCTGCATAGTGCATATAAATAATTCCGGGCCTTACTCCCTACTTACTCTGAAGCACTTAGCAAGGGTGGGAAAAAACATTTCTGCAAAGCATAGTTATGGACAGATACCTTTGAGCACAAGATTCACTACAAAACTGAATAACAAAGTATTTCTTCCACTCCGTGCCTGTGCTGAAGGGGGTAACTTTACAGCGGTGCCTCGCGGGTGGGGAAGAGAGCCATGAGCCACAGATCTTAATGGCTTCTGAGTGAACATCCGCTGGCATGCATATCCTCACACAAACCCTAACGGAAGCATTGTCTACACGTGTCACTCTTTATTATGTGGAGATAGACATGTTTAAAGACCCTAAGTGTAGTTAAAGTCAACAGCGGGAACTTGTGACAAGGAATAACCACCTCTCGACAGATCTGCTAAATGTCAGCAAACCGCTTCTGAGTGGAATTCCAATTTGCGGGCGAATTAGCACTTTTCAGCAAAGCTCTAATTATTTAGACAATGTAATGCCTGGCACTATTCTCGCTCAGCGGCTCAGCCTGCCTCCCCGATCGGTAAGGAGAGCTATGGCTGGGTCCCAGCCGTCGCCCGGGACGACCACAGGATGCTCCGGTGTCCCTTCCCTTCGGAGGCCGAGGCGAGCATGGACCTCAGACGTCCTGCAGTGATTGGCTTGGCGTTAGTGTGTGGAGGAGGACGGGACGTTCAGTGTAGGGTTGGGTCTGACGTACACGTGCAGTAAGCCCCAGGTTCCGCAGGTGTGGGGTGTTTGGCTGGTTAAAAAACGGTTTACATTTCAAATAAAGATATATTAGATCCCTTTATGGTTTGTGAGATTTCCGTGTGATGAGTTCTGCCGGGAGACAGAGGGCGGGTGGGTTGATTTTGCAATAATCTGTTTTAAGTCAACTAAAGGACAACACCAACAAAGGAATTAGTTTGAACTGCCAAAATCAATACACGGTTCAGGGAGACTTTTTGAGCAATATGGTGAAACAGCGTTAATTATAAATAGATAACTAACGGCCCCTTTGTGACGCAACGTGGGAAGGCTGCCGGTCTCACGGGTGTCTATTCAGGGAGCATGATAATGGGCTTCAAATCTTGGACCTTTCTTTCTTTCTTTTTACTTTTTTCTATTTCTCACTTTTTTCTCTTTCTCTTTCTTTCGTCAGACTTTTCTCTTTCTTTCTCTATTTTTTTTTCTTAAGCCAAAGTTACAACAATGCTCGGGAGATTGAAGTAATGTATCTTAAAACTAAACTTCAAACATTTTAATTAAATCGCCAGAAGAGGTTTTTATTTTTATATTTTTTATCATTTAAATATGTCAGAGTTTGACTGTCATCACCGTTTTTTATGCATCAACTCAGGAATTGCAGCCCTTAATTTATAGTTTGTTTAGACGAGTTTATGCTTTAATGCTCGTTCTTTAAACCTTGTGTTTGATATCATATGAGATACCTTGAAATTAGATAATTTGAATAATTTACTGAATGAATACGGCGGTCCGATTGGTTACTCCTGCCCTCATGTAGGCCTATGGCTCGAGTGCTTCAGACATTCCTAATAAACGGAATCGGACCAAACTCTGTAGCCCTCAAATAAGGTGAAAGGTTTGAAGCTTAATTTGAGGACTGCTTATTATTTGAATGCTTATAATTATTTCAAGGCTTTTTATCTACCAAAACAAAAATAGAAAAAAGGCGGAGTAAAGGCCTATAGGCAACAGAATTCAGCTTTTATACGATAGGCCTGACTTTCTTTAGATAGATCGATCTCGATGTTTAGAAATAGTCAACACTTTATCAGAATTGTATCCAATATGCAAATCCTTTAAATTGTTCTAAATGTACATTAAAATAAATATCCATAATCATAAAAGTAGCCTATTACTTTTTTTTAACGCATATACATTTTCGCATATCTCGTTATCTTTTTACACCTCATAATCAATAGTCTTAGTAGGCAATAGGCCTATCGTCCGACATGCGTTAAAAACTGCCTATTTTGATGATCACAGACTATCTGCACATTAAATAATTCGAGAGCAAATATTTCCCAAGGATACTGATTTAAAAGTTTTATTTGTAAACATTAAATATTTCTTTATCTCTAAACTTTTCGGATTTCGGCACCAAATGCGTTGTAATCGTTTTAATACACCGTCATGGCAAAGATGTAGGCCCATCACACTCATGAAGTTATGAAATATGACGCTCTCCAAATCGGAAAATTATAATCCCCTCGACGTCTATAAGACATAAAACATAGACAACGTGCTCAGCATGAACTGGGTGGGTTTAAATCGTTTTAAATTGCACCATGCTTAACGTAGCTTTTGGCAATATAAATAATAAATATATAGAAACGTTTATATTCAACAGCAACAATACTTACAACACATACAAACAAGGAATGTCTGACAGCTTTACAAACATCATGGCTCCCTCTTTTTCTATACAGATGAGATCAACTCCACATACGCGTTTTACATAAAAGGTGTGCCAGTACTACGAATCTGTATCAAATCTATGAGACTACATAGTGTCCGGAATATAATGTGTATAGACACCACCTCTCCAAGTGCCTATCAAACTACCACATGCGTCATTTCTGAAGACTTCCACACCGGGCGTCCTGACAAAAACACACAGGCACCAGTCATGAAAAGAAAATGAAAAAAAGTTTTTTTTGTCATTATTACAAACTTTATACACGTTATAAATTGATGCATGGGTCGCATCACATAATCTATCGCAATATACAGTATGTGTATATATAAATGTGAATGAATATATTACATCTGACTATAATGGATCAGTGGAGCTGATAATAAACCAACAGTAGGCCTAGGCTAAATAAAGTAAGACCGGATTGAGTTTTTTTGGGGGGACAAAAAGTCCATCGGAGAAAGAGCCCCCCCTCCCCGTTTCCTTCATTACGCACTCACGATAATTTAGAGGGAATACACGGAAAATCTAATAGGATTCGTCATGTCATTCCATCCTCTTTGTTTTTTATGGATCCTTACGCTTAATACGGTAGTGGTTGTCTCTACAAAGCTGCAAATATTCAGAATAAGCCATGTTTTAGAAATCTGTCAAGCTGACCCAAACAGTCTTTGGAAGTTCGTTGAAGTCTCGGCATTATGCCGCCTAAGTGCCGGATGGCTCAGAAAGGTAGTGTGTCAAGGAAAAGTTTGTCAATGATCGCCGGCGGGGGGACCAGGTCTTCAAGCTTTAAGTAAAAGATACGCTGCAGACCTTGAGTACATAGTGTGCGCAGTTCCGGGAGTTTCCCCAACAGTTTTGACAAGTAGTTCGGACGATTCAATCCACCGCCATTAAATGTCACTTGGTCTTTGAGACAGTTCACGATCTTGTTCTGGAGATCTTCCACCCTCTTGGGTTCCTTGAGACCGTGTCGCTCTGAAATACAAAACACAAACAAGCGAAATAAGATCATCTGTCTTTAAAACGGTTATTCTAACGTGCCGTTATTCCTGAATTAAACACTTTGGCGGGCCTGCGAGAGCTGGGGAGCGGCGCTGCGCCTTTACGCACCTGTAACCATGGCGAGCGCCGCGATGCAGGAGAAGGAGGAGATGTCGATGTTCATGCTTTGTAGGTTGGAGGAGAACTCCACGATGGCGTCCACCCACTCGCCGAAGCCCCGGACGCACTGCAGCCGGTGCAGCACCACCCCGTTGCAGAAGATCAGCTTCCCCTCCACCGGGTTGGACCTGCCGTGAACAACGCGGTGTCAGTAAATATCGCGAGATAAAACCAGCCGAGAAATCCGAAGTATTAATTATTGCAAATTAATTAATGCAACAAAAAAAATAATAATACGCAGCGAAGCTTGAAGGACCGGAGGCTTCATACGAGTTTCAATGGATTATCCTTTTTTTCTGGAGTTAATAATTAACGCCACGAGTTGTATTTAATGACTTGTAGGGCCTACCTGTAGGCCAGCCGCAGCACGAAGAGCTCCAGGAAGGCCGACTCGAAGAGCAGGTCCTGGTCTTGTTTGGTGAGGTCTGAGAAGCCGGGGATCTTCTCGGCCCAGCCGCGGATGATCTCCATGGAGCCCGTGAGCAGGTCGTAGAACTGCTGGACGTGCTGGGTGTCGTCCCCGCTCAGGTGGTAGTCCGGGTTGGCTTGGAACTGGAATTTAATTTAAACGGTGGCTTAATGAGACCCCTTTAAAATATATAATCCGTGAAATTGCCCGTGCCCGTTTCCAGGAGAGAGGCTTGCCTTTTTTTTTTTACCGTTGAATTCATGTCTTATTTTATTGGACTTCTTCGTTTCGCTGCGATTTACTTAAGTAAAATATACCGCCTTAAAAGCCTGACAAAGTTATGGCTGAACGGCCTGGAAAAAACCTTTTCCAGTTAATAAACGAAACGGTGAATGGGGGAACGCAAATCTTAATTAAAGAAAATGACTTTTTTGTTGCCCCCTTTTTTCTCCAAAGAAATGGTCGCTGTGCGTAAAAAGAAAAAAGGGTTTAACGGTTTCATGCGCCTAACTTTTTTATTTATTCCGTGCTTCTTACCCGAGAATAGTCCAGGGCCGACATGGAAGGGTTCGAGTCAACGTGCGCCCTGACCAGCGCGCTGATGAGGCTGACGGGCGGCGAGGGGGGGGAAGGCTCCTGGGGGCTCTTGGGTTTGGACGGCAGGCGGCCTCTCCGGCCCTTGAGGTTGGCCGTCCGCACAACTACGTAATGGGAAGGAACGGATACTGAGTTCATTGCAACACATGACATAGGAGATGATATAGGAGAGATGTTTAATTTGTGTATCAATCACAAAACAGAACCCAACAACAGAATGGCCTTCATGTGGGATGTGTTTAAATGCCAGAGGTGTAACATGGAGGTCGCGGTGGTTCTAGGGGCCTCTCCGTACCTTCTTTCACCATCCCCACAACGAGGCACTTCTGGAAGCGGCAGTACTGGCAGCGGTTTCTCCGGCGTTTGTCAACAGGACAGTTTTTATTCGCTAAGCAGACATATTTAGCGTTTTTCTGAACGGTTCGCTGCAAAAAAAGACAAGAAAAGAAATACAGTCTTAGTATACGCAGATAACACGGAAGACGGTGCAGTTTCCAGAAAGCTGAGGCAAAGCCTAAATTCTATATTATATATTCTTTATTAAAGGGGGGATTTATATGATCTTCATGTCCCGTTTGTGACTGTTGTGTGCGCACCAGAACATACAGGGGAGAGACAATCAGCAAACACCAATACGTGACCGCTCATATCCCCCTCGCTCCCCTAGAGACCATCTCTATTTAACAGGTTAGATTCGATTTCTCCACCGGCTCGTATTATAAAGTCATGCGGGCTCGTTGGCTTCTCAAACTGTTTTGCCATGACACACAATTACACGCGCGTGCACACGCAAACACACACACACACACACACACACACACACACACACACACACACACACACACACACACACGCACACAAAGAGAAACACACACACACACACACACACACACACACACACACACACACACACACACACACACACACACACACACACACACACACACACACACACACACACACACACACACACAACAAGGGGTTCAATATTAAGAAGCCAGGTTAACGTGAGTAGAAAGCGCCTATCCGGTGCGCACTAAAAGCTAAGCGTCCTGATATTGTGACTTTGGTGCGCCGTTAGGAACCGTTCAACCGCAATGGGAACCGGACATACAAGTGTGTGAAATCCCACCTTGAAGAACCCTTTGCAGCCCTCGCAGGTCCGAACCCCGTAATGTTGGCACGCGGCGTTGTCCCCGCACACGGCGCACAGCCCCTCATTGGACGGGGATCCGCGGGACGGGGGCGACGGGACCTGGCTGTCCATCAGCTGGTGTCCGTGGCCCAGCTGCAGGGAGTGCGGGAAGGCCAGCGCGGCCTGTTTCCTTATAGCGCTCGGCACCGCGAAGCTCTGGCCGTCCATGTGCGACCGGTGCGCTCCCGGGTTGTCGTGGTTCATCGACACGTGCAGCGGGCCGTCGAACCGCATCTGACAGCTGGAGACGGGCGTGCCGGGGGGGGACTGCTTGAAGGAGAAGAGCGAGAGCCGCGACACCGGGTTCTTCCGCTGCTCCATCATGTGCGAGGCCGCGACGTAGTTCTGGTGGAAGCTGTGCAGGGAGCCCGGGTCCTCCCACATGTGGTTGTGTTGGACCTGGAAATTTGGCGTGCTGGGGGCGTGTGGCGAGGAGGGCTTGAAGTACACGGGCCCGGAGTGGGCCATGAGCTCGTCCGACTGGGGCGGCAGGTGGCTCTGCTGGTGGTGCTGGTGGTGGTGGTAGCTGTGCATCTGGACCTCCTCCACCTTGATGGCCGACTGCTCTGCAGAATGCGGCATCTGGTAGAGGCAGGGCGGCTTGACGTCGTAGCCTGCGGTGTTGTAGTTGTCCATGAACGTGCTGAAGCTGGGTAGAGACGTGGTAGCTGTGATCTCAGTGTTGGTCAAGTCCATGCTAAACTTCACGAACTCGGGGGTTAGGAAGTCGCAGCTGTATTCTCCGGCGGCATGGTAGCTGTAGCTCTGGGAAGCGGGGCTGGCGCCTTGGGGTGAAGATCCATACTGAGCCTGAACGCAGGGCATGGCTGCGGGGAAAACACGCACAGGAACACAACGAATCAGAAACGTTATTATGGATGCTTGGAAATGACAACTGCGGTTAGAAATATAATCAAGAGCTATGGATATTCACTATATAGCAGAATGATACAGGCCTTAAAAGTTGTAGATGTTATGCAGAAATGCATGTTGTAAAACACAACAACAATGAGGAGAACAGAAATAACTAATTCCGAATGGAGGGGTGATAATAGGACATAGCAAAACATTGTTGGGTATTTAAAATGCATATTAAAGTGAAACACACAAGCGCCTACCTCAAGTTTTTTGGAGAGCGTGTCGGTTGCACTGGAAATTGGGAATGTCAGAAGCAACGGGGGTCAGGATTCAAGAAAGCGACAGTTCTGGAGTCTTCCCCTATTAAAATAGATCACTTAGACGTTTACTGGTTTGCGGAATAAAGAGTTGCACACTCAGGATGAGGATAAACGTCAGTTATCTGTCAGTATGCGGACTGTCAAACAACATTTCATATTTACGCACATCGCGCAAATTGTCACATAAATCAGATGCTCGATAGTCGGTGTTATTGTCATAGAAAAATAAAAACAAACTTCTAGTTTGAAACTCTATATTAATGTGTTAGTACACCATAGACGTATTAATGTTGGAGCAAGCAACATTAACACTGTAAAATACACAGATATTTATCCTAATCATGTAGCCTATTTTAAATGTATTATAACAGATATCAATATTTATTATATATTAAAACTGAAGTAAAAGGCATGCAGCACTGATTCTGATTTCACCCATAACACCCATAACACTTTATAATTTAATTTCTTATAATAATTAAATAATATAAAAAACGGATCTTACCTCCTTCAGAAGAGACGCTGGTCTTCAATCCATGCAATAGGCATGTAGAGAGCATTCAGTAAACAGTAAAAGCTCCAAAATCTCGGGTTCGGGGTGCAGAAAGATGCCAGGGTGAACTCGCGTAACTCTCCGAGCACTGAGCGACACAGGGATCGACTAGCCGCTCAGCCAATGTGCCTTTGTTTATGTGAGCTCCGGATGCCGCGGCCCACGTGTCTCCAACCCTCGCGTCATTTGCGTCGACACACAGACGCGCCAATCCCGCTTTGGGAAGGTCGTCGCCGTGTCCAAGGGTCTGAACGTACTGTAGGCGGGACTTCTCTCCCCAGCCGACCAATCACCGCTCACCATGCGTGTTTGGTGCCCTAAAGAGGCCACGCCCACTGTACGTTCGGACCGTTGGATCGACTACGGTGAGGGTAGCGGCTCCAAGTCGTCCACCGTTCTGGATGTGGTCCATGCTGTGTGTGTGCTGTGCTGATCCCTGGCATGTTACAGGCTTCATGCATAAACCAGAGACCATATTTAACGCGGGTTTTTTTCTTCTATTTAATAGAATGCTGTAAGATCGTGTGGATGCATTGGATATCTTTTTGGTAATTTCAACTTGCGCAGAGGACAATGTCTTGGAAAAATATTCGTTTTTGAGGAACGTAATTCCAGCATAGGGCCCTGTGCAACATTTCTCGGCCTAATAATGATGTTAATTGTGTTCAAAGATGTAGATATTTCCAGCTGATAGGCTATCCCCATTGTCCTTCTTATTTATGTGAACAGAACCTTATGCAATATGAAAGAAGAAAAAGGGTTTACTTTAGTGGAGGTGCGTCACTTATGTACACACGTTTGAATAGCACTATAAGCGAGGGGTGTGTGTGTGTGTGTGTGTGTGTGTGTGGGGGGGGGGGGTGTTATTCTTCGTTATCTCGTGACAGGCGTAGTACAGCTATTTCAATTGTGATCCAAATTTAGACCTCAAATGTCGTGGGTGTGTGTGTGGGGGGGCCTACCTATTCATAGCGCCCCACTGGAGGTAGGAAGAGGAGGAGGAGGTGGGGGAGGAGGAGGGGGGGAGGGAGGGGGGTTGTAATTAGTAGTCCTATAGCCAGTTGTCATGCTTGAGCCATTTTAAGCCTCCAGAGAGGGAAACGTGATAGGAGAAAGTAAAATAGCGAATGACGCAGAAAACGCTCACTTGACGCAGTGGCCGGAGCGCTCTCACACGCTGTATTTCGGGCCGTATTGTTCTCCCGCCCCGTTCCCAAAGTGTGGGTGGACCGTTCGTCCGAGGAACAGTTGCATAGCAGAAATATGTTCAGGCAAATCGACTAGATCTACACTTTTTACGTGCACATTGTCATGTGAAACATCTGAAGGAGGAACGTTATATAACAGGTGAGATGCTAAGGAGAGAAGGCCGGTGAAAGCCCACACGGAGAACGGTTGGCAACAGTGAGAGCTGGTGGTTGATTTGGGCTGGAACGTATAACGCCTCTATGCACACATGTGGTATTAAGTGCACGGCGCCTACAACACTATTATGATTCCGCTCACCTCTAGAGGACAGTATTGTTCACCTCCCATAGATCGCTCGAGAGCCTTACGTCTCAATTGTCTACCTGTTAATTATTGTACCGCTATCGAGGCTGTGCGACCATACAACACGTTGTATTACAGGCTTGTATAATGTAAGCTATCGAATGTATTTTAATTGGAAAAAAACAAAGCACAATGGAGAGATTTAGGTCAATTTCGACTCGGTAGTGTGTGTGTGTGTGTGTGTGTGTGTGTGTGTGTGTGTGTGTGTGTGTGTGTGTGTGTGTGTGTGTGTGTGTGTGTGTGTGTGTGTGTGTGTGTGTGTGTGTGTGTGTGTGTGTGTGTGTGTGCGCGCGTACCGTTGTACAGTCAACATTTCAAACACAAAGGTTTGTTGATTATGGACAAAAAATAGACGTCTTGTAATATATAGATATTAAATCCTTAACCTCTACTTGATGTGTTAAAGCTCATCTCTTAATGGTGTGCAGCCCACTATTGTTCTGTTAAACATTCAAGTTGTTTTTCTCTGACAATATTTGGCCTCATTGTATAATGGCCAGTGTGTGAAGTGTTTTCCATTAACCAATTAGAATTGAGAAGGAAAACACTATTAGCGGTTTAATTGCCCATTTTACTGAAGAATAATTAACTTCCTCATTTATATGCACAATTAATTGACAATCATTTGAAAGGGAATTTAAAACTGCCTTAGCACGGTGTAATTATATCAAAGGTATTTAAAATGATTATTAGTATTATTATAATTTAACACTATATTGTCTTCCTCTGCTGTTTGTTTTCACCTGGGAAAAGACATGGACTGTTTAGCCTGAGTTATACGAACCTCTTGCTGTGTCTATTAGTCTGCTGTTTGGGTGGGGGCAAGACTGACGTTAGAGGGTGTTTGACTCCAAGCCGGAAGGTTCTGGTTCCATCTCACCCTCGGCTGACCTCTAAATCCTCGAGCAAGACGCTTTCTTGCTCCTTCATGATGTGAAGGAAATCCCTGCAAGATGCTTTGGATTCAAGCTTCTGCTGAATTATGAAATAGTTAATTTTAATAATACTGTGAGGCAAATAGACTAAACATGATATGTTGAACTTCTTAATGTTCTTGAAATTGTGTGTGTTTGTGTTTGTTTGTGTGTGTGCGTGCGTGTGTGTGTGTGTATTTGTTTGTGTTTGTGTGGTTGTGCGTATGTTTGTATGTGTGTGAGGATGTGTGCATGTGTGTGTGTGTGTGTGTGTGTGTGTGTGTGTGTGTGTGTGTGTGTGTGTGTGTGTGTGTGTGTGTGTGTGTGTGTGTGTGTGTGTGTGTGTGTGTGTGTGTGTGTGTGTGTGTGTGTGTGTTTGCGTGTGTGTGAGGTCAATACAGCGTTCCCTATGAACACACAAGCCCGAGCTTGAAGGGCCATTGTTGAAACTGGCTTGCTGTAAAACAGTTAGTGGACTTTGTCTGCTCCCTCACAGAGAAGCAGTAACTCAAGTCAGGTTGAGAAAGGACTCCATTAGTTGACCTCCACCCCCCCCCCCCCCCCCTCCCCCGCTCTCCTCCAGGATATGTATAGTAGGCGGTATAGGGTGGGAAGACAGTCAGTCATATCGAGATGACGTGTCAGGTGTGACTGTACAAATAGATGCCTATATCCACGGCCTTACCTATTGGCTGAATGATGGGATTTATTCCAAATGGGGTTTGGTGAGGTTGCTGTCGGGGTTTGGTGAGGTTATAAACCGTTGTTTATAACCTGATAGCCACCAGATGCCTCGTAGTTTGGTGTTTGGAGATGTCAGTAGAGCTTCCAGAGTCATTGTAATTTATTGGTAATTTAAGGTCTATTTACATTCATGTCTATTCACATCTCTATCTACTGCCATTGCGTGGGCTCTTAAGGTTGAGCTGTGGTTGGACAGAGGTTAGCAGTCAAGATGAGTGAGGCAACACACAACAGCCGTAATGTGTTACGGCCTTAACTACTATGTATTTCACAATAACAATATGTTAAGGGATTCCTTTATGTACTGCACAATAACAATATGTTAAGGCATTAACTTATGCATAACACAATAACAATATGTAGGTCATTAACTTGACTTAATTGAACTAAACACCAAGGTCAACAGTTCACTACCTGTTTTTCAAGATTTCCGGAAATCGATTTTTAAGGTCAAGGTGAATTTATTATTTCCTTGGAATCAAATATCCAAACAAATAGATCAATAAAAAATAACACCAATGATTATTATTTGTTGAAGTGAATAAAAATGTTTTCTTTACTTTTTTCCCCAACATAAATCGAATCGTCAAACCGATTCAAACCGACCGATTCAAACCGACCGAATCAGACCGACCGATTCAAACCAACCGATCAGACCGACCAATTCAAACCGACCGATTCAAACCGACCGATCAGACCGACCGATTCAAACCGACCGATCAGACCGACCGATTCAAACCGACCGATTCAGACCGACCGATTCAGACCGACCGATTCAAACCGACCGATTCAAACCGACCGATTTATTTTAAACCGACCGAATCAGACCGACCGGTTCAGACCCACCGATTCAACCTGACCAATTCCGAGCCGTTCATCCCGCCCCACACGCCGCATGAATCCCAAAGACGAAGGAGGGTCAGAAACTTTCCAGGAAGCGGCGTCGGCGTGCGTGCGTGCGTGCGTGCACCCCCGGAGGCGTCCTCTGGCCCCGCGTCGCCTTTCCATTTTTAGATCCTCACTTTGGACGCTTAAATGTCTACTTAATATGCTTTAATGCCTGCTCTTTAGAACCGGAGAGCACTACATCACTTTAATACACCTTTATATAACACACTGTTAACTAGCAATGCCTGGTGGAGCAGCTTGTCTTACAGCTGGAAGGCGCCTCCATGCCATGATGGAGGTACCTGTTCCCCCACAATGAGACGCGGGGACGGGTGGAGGCCCGGGCGCTGCTGCTCCGTCTATATCAGTCAGCCATGAATATTCATGACTCAGTGTCATGACATGCTCTGTAATTGGCAGCAACATTAGTAATGACATCGCCGGTATCAAGCCCCTGCATATTCATGTCGTGGAGCAATATTTTCTCATGGTGCTGTGTGGGTTTTTTCATTTTTTTTTTGTATTTCTTTATTTCTTTTCCTGGGGAAAGGGGAAAATGTATTCTAAAGCTGCAGGTGTCCCTGGAGCCACAATCAATTGCACGTCGTATCGCGCTCCGGTGAAAATCAGACAAATCATTTGGTTGTTTTTTTTGCAGTCTCTTTGATTAATAATCTATGTGAATCATAAAAGGTTGAGAGGCGTCTAAATACGTTAAACTGAATCTCTTTAATATGAATTGAAAGTAATGTGATTTTTCCTTTTGGGGGGTTCTGAATAGGGGAAGGAACCTCCTTTGTAGTGGCTTTTGTTTGGTCGCCATACAGCTTAAAGATTAGAAGCGTTGTACTAAATATTAGGCCAAGACATTGCATTTAGTTTAGCATTTCGCACGTTGAAATCAGTCGTTTTCTCTTATTCGGTTGAAGTCCCATCTCATCGAGGTGTGAGTTAGCTCAGTGATTCCCACTTTCATTAGTGTCAGTTTTCCTAC
This sequence comes from Gadus chalcogrammus, assembly GCF_026213295.1. NCBI lineage: Eukaryota > Metazoa > Chordata > Actinopteri > Gadiformes > Gadidae > Gadus > Gadus chalcogrammus. Next base: position 3,719,640 of record NC_079431.1, read on the forward strand.
TGCCCCGGAATGTTTGTGTTGACGGTCCCGAACGCCAGGACTTCTGGAGGGGGCGAAGGGGGAATTGGCTCCAGCTTTGTCTAAGCTGCCCGGCTTTCCTCTTTAAGCAGCTGGATCTCTGGGTTTCTCTCTCGCTGTCTCCAATTCAGTACGGAGCAGTTCAACTATGTTAATAGGATGCGAGGCAGGCCTTGTTGTGTTTGGACTGGCGATGTTTTTATTGGTCCACTGGAAAGCGTTTATCTTTACTGTGTGTTTTTATGCTTTTTGTCCATGAAAAAGCCATACTTTTTTCACAGATATCTCACAACTACACTTAGGCGGATGGGAACGTGTCTTATTATGAAGTTGTTATTCAATATTTTTTAATAAAATGTCATGAGGGTTGCCTTAACCAGCTTTGTATTTCTGTAGTGCATGCACATGTTCCTGTAACAGCATGCTATTTGATTCTAGTAATATGATTAATTAAGGATTTATATCCATTGTTGTGTTTTTTCCTACACCTTCAAAGATGTGTGTTGTTTTTGGTTGTTTTTCTTTTGATTAACCCTGTGACCGCTTTATTTTAACCAAAGCAATCACACTGCATGTGGCACACAGGATTTTTCTAAATATCCCAGATAGACAAAATGTTTGCAATGCTACCCTGGACGGGGGGGTAGAAATTAGCATGTGATTTATTGTTTTTTTAGTCCTCATGGTGTCCGATAGCAGAGGAAACGCATGCTTTGTTTTGTTTTTTTAACCTAAATCCATCATGAAAAACATGCAAAAGACATATGCATAATAAAATGGAAGACATATGCATAATAAGGAAAGCCATTTATTAGCATGCATGCACTGTCCCCTGGAGTCATGTGACAATAGAATGGATGACTGCTTGTGTTTAATGCAGAGGGTTTGGTGTGGAGCTGAGCCTGACCAGGTGGACCCGTCCTAACCGTAGGACAGGTGGGCCGGGCCTGTGTGCGGAACGGGTGGACCAGGTCTAGGTGGGCAGCAGGTGGTCTGGTCAGGCAGCAGAGTGAGTTGGTTTCGACAACTGTGTGTGTATGGTGTTTTATGTGTGTGTGTGTGTGTGTGTGTGTGTGTGTGTGTGTGTGTGTGTGTGTGTGTGTGTGTGTGTGTGTGTGTGTGTGTGTGTGGTGTGGTGTTTGTGTGAGTGTGTGTGTGTGTCTGTGTGTTTTTGTCGGTATGCGTACATGTATGTTTCTGCACGTGCATGTGTATTTTTTGTGTGTATGTTTGTGTCTGCGTGTTTATGTGCTTGTGTGTCTGTGTGCATGAATGACTGTGGGTGTGTGTGTTTATGTTTTTATGTCTGTATGTCTGACTGCATCTGTGTGTATCCGTGTGCGTGTATGTGTGTGTGTGTTTCTATGTTTTTGTGTGTCTGTGTGCATCTTTGTTTGTCTGCTCGTATGTTACAATCACCTTCATTTATTATATACACATGTATAATTGTTGCACTCAGTACTGGTGCCTGAGCATGACAGATATGTCACAGCTCAATGTAGCTCAAACGATGCATCTTAATAATTAATCTGGCACTTGACCAGGCGTTCTTCTGTTTCTGCTGCAGTCCGGTTCTCTCTCACAGCTCGGGCTGGGCTTTCTCCTGATGTTGCGCAACCTCCTCTCCTATTGTTGAGTGTCCTCCAAGCCTCTCCCTGGAGCCTTGGCTCCTAATAAGACGCTTCGCAAGCAGCTACTGGATGAAGGCTGAACCAGAGTGGAGTGTTGCGAAAGCTGGACGGATTCCAGCGTCTTTAAATAAGAGACCAAAGGGCCGTGGTCAAATCACACTCAATAACACGCTCGCACACAAAAACACCCAAACATGATTCTGTTGTTCTCTGCTGTTGAGGGAGGGCATTCTCTTACGGTTAGCATTAAATACTAAATCAATGTTGTAAGCTGTTGGCTGAAGGGAAACTGTTTTGATCCTTTATGTGCCGGGGCTGTCTGCTAGTGGGTGTGAGCTCTGGAAGCCCCCTTCCTTCATCTCCCACTCCTAATCCACTTTTTATTCTCCTTTTCTTCTGTGGAAATGTGGGACTTAGAGATCCGCTGGGCAGCAGAGGCTTCTAATAGCCGCGGTGAGGGGCAGTTTCAATGTGACACAATGTTATGGAAGTCATTTCGTATTCCCTCGAATACTTTACAGCAGGAAAAACGCGGCATTCCGACAATTTATTTTCCTTCTATTTTTGTTTTGTTTTTGTTTCGCATTCGGTTAACTCGAGTCTCAAGGTGTTTGTGATTGCTTCCTCTCCCTGTGATTCATGCTTTTGCCTCCGCACCCGAAAGGGTGAAACGATGGCTGCCTTTACCCAATGGAATATGTATGTCCTCACAATATCCTTTGGAGTCATGAATAATAAAGTGTGAGTATGTGCATATGTGAAGAGCTGGGGGGGCTCGTTCCGTCCTAAAGATTTGGGACAATAAGTAGCCAAATATCGGCTGTGTGTTGATGCGTTTCCCCCTCGGTCCCCCCCCCCCCCCACCGTCAGATCACCAAAACTGCCCTCGCCGCGAGAGAGATGATCCTTCATCCCGACTGCAGCATCTAAAGCAGCGAGCTCGTTCAAGGAGGAGTCCGATATCAACAGAAAGCCATCGCCTGATTAGATTACCAACAGGTAAATGCTTCATTTTTTCTCCCTGGCTGACACTTATTCGCAGAATTCCTGGTCCCTCTGGTCGTATTGCTTTATTTAACCCTGGATGTTCATTTTTCATTCATGAGGCCCTGACATGTTTGCCTTGAATGAATGCCTGCCTGGGAATCTTTTCAAGTCGTTTCCGGGGGATTCCTGCCATTCGCCCCCAAGTGCGACTCGCCCAGTTGTTCATCCAGAGGTGAATTACTACAGACAATTATGTCAAGGTATCGGGGTGTGTGTGTGTGTGTGTGTGTGTGGGGGGGGGGGGGGGGGGGGGGGGGGGAGAGTAGAGAAGAGTCTTTTTGTCTGAGGATTCTTTAAGACTTGTGGGCCGGGTTCAAACTGAAATGCCAGCGTTTTCCCTTACATTTCAGAGTACTTGAGGAATCTCATTATTCCTGGCCGGTGTATTCTTTGGGATTCTTATTTTGCTATCTGCGTTAACACACGCAAGGGTTCCCGGGGTGAACCGCGGATGAGACCAATTAGTCTGATTGTGGAACATAATTGTTGGTCGTCAGCAGTTCTGCAGTGTTCTGGAGGAGGTGATGGGAAGAGGCAGTTCTCCAGACAAGGGACTTCCGGTCTCACACCTAAGAGCTCAGCCATTTATGTTTATCCGATATTGTTTTAGTGTAAAAATCGTGGCGGTAATCAAACCGAAATACATATACAGATACACATATATTTATAGTTTCTTAAGTGATCTAATACAGGGGCGGGGGTGGTGAAGTGTGTACGGTTTTTGATTCCCAGCTAAAAGGTGCTGGGTTTGATCCCCAGTGTCCACAGTGTACATGCATAGGCATCCTGGAGAAAAATGGCTAGCATGTACCTCTTTCTAAATATCATGCATCTACAAATTACGTGTACGTTGCGTTGGATAAAAGTGTCCCACACAGATATGAATGTCATTATTATAGTATGAAACATTTTCTATTTTAACCTTGTGTCATATCCCCCATAGCCCACTCGGAATTTCAGCACCTCCCCCCCTGCCTCCCTTCCCCATGCGCTCATCACTCGTGCCCCCCTACCCTTAATGCCTCCCTATACCCATCTGACCTGTCTGTCTGTCTGCAGCTTTTTTCCGCCACTGGATGGATCAGTGCTCACCTCATCTTCCAGGGAAGGCAGTAAACCTTTCCTTCCAGGCGAAAGGCCTTGAGTTGGTAAGACGGAGAAGTTCAGCAGAATAGCAGTAAACTTTAAAGACAACCACCTTGGGGGCTGACGGGACCACGGAGGTGCAGGCTAGCGTCATGGCGCCTTGTACACCATCTCCTCCAGACTGCCAGTGAACTCCGGGGCCTTGATTTGATTGGTGCAGCGTTGAATCATACGCTTTAATTGCACCTGACATTTAAACCTCCTCTTTGGTATTTAAAGCAGTGTACAGGTGTGGCTCATTACTGAGCAGAGGAGAGCGCGCTCTGATTTCCCTCTCATCGCCAGGCCGCGGCACCGCCTTAACTCATCAAAGCGTCTGTCAGGATCCCAGAGACCCTCCCTCACTGCGACGGCTCCGTTAACAGGGCCGGACCCCACGCTGACCCCGTGCCGCGCTCCGTCCCAGGGGCCCATATTAAAAAACACAATCATCCTCAGGAACGCAAAGATCTTAATGGAGGAGGCACCTGCACACGGTTTAATGTTCTAAGAAGTAAAGAATCAGGGCGCCTTTGCCTTAAACAGCGATGGGGGGGTACTGCTCTGTGTATAAGTACACAGTCTTTTACCAACTGTTTGTGTTTGCCAGGTGGAGGCAGGTGGTGTATGGTGGGGGGGGGGGGGGGGGTGGAGCGGGCAGGAGGGCTCTGGATCTTTAGAGGGACAATCTGGGGGAAACGGTTCATCATCTTGGTGGATCTCCAGTTGAGGTACTTGTGAAGGCTTTATACATTTCTGGGTGTTTGGTTGGTTAATGGGTTTGGTCAAAGGGTAGGGTTAGGGTTTGGTTTAAGTGTTTGGTTCAGGACTAGGGTTAAGGTCAGATTAGTATTTGGTGTTAGGGTCTTGGGTTAGGTTTCGGTTTTGTGGTTTGGGTCTAGGTTTTAAGGTTAGATTTAGGTTTGGTTGTTATTGTTCTGATATGGTTCTGGTTCTGATATGGTTTTGGTTCTGGTTTTTGTTCTGGTTCTGGTTCTGATATGGTTTTGGTTCTTGTTCTGGTTCTGGTTCTGATATGGTTTTGGTTCTATTTCTTGTTCTGGTTCTGGTTCTGATATGGTTTTGGTTCTGGTTTTTGTTCTGGTTCTGGTTCTGATATGGTTTTGGTTCTGGTTCTTTTTCTGGTTCTGGTTCTTGTTCTGGTTCTGGTATGGTTTTGGTGCTGGTTCTTGTTCTGGTTGGGTTCTGCTTCTAATTCGGATTCTGGTTCTGGTTCTGGTTCTGGTTCCGGTTCTGGTTCTGATCTGGTTCTGGTACTGGGTTGATACGGTTTCAGTGTTAGGATTTGGGTCCCAGGACAAGGGCTCCCGGACGGGGCCTACAGTCCCAGGACAGGCCCATAGGCCCGCAGGGTCAGGTTTCACAAAGGGCCCCGGGCTGACACGAAATAAAAGTGAAAGATCTGCTTTTATTATAATTATTAATATCCTGATTATGATGATCAGCAGAATCAGGTCGATCTTATAAATAAAAAAATTAACTAAACTATTTGCTTAAATATTGGCCACAAAAATATATTATATATTTTTTTATAATAATAATTTACCCCAAGTATATACACAGGATAAATGTCTTTTATCTTTCTTCCATATTCTTTGCGCCTCTTTCGTGCTGCGAACTAAACTCTGAAATGTCCCGCATGGCTGTGTAATTGCTGCTCACGAGAGCGTGAACATCGTTGTTTAAAGCAGAAGATGGCCAGTAGGCGTTCTGTTCCAAACCCGTCCCGAGAACCGTCTTTTCTCGGGGCTAAACGTGCTCCGCCTTGGCATCAGAAAAAAACAAAGCATATGTTGATTGTTAGCCCGGGTGTACATAGCATGTCCTGTTCACTCAAGGTCTCCCTCGTAGCCCCAAACTCCCAACTAGCTTTCTCCAGGCTATCTGTCAGACTTCATTTAGCATTTGAGGACATGTGGATTCCCATGGACTGGCAAAAAGGCAACGTATTTCTGAGGGGGAATACGCCGGCCATCCGAGCACTGATCTGTCAACCTTACTCATTTAGCAGAAGTAAGTCACAGTGTGGCTATTATGCTTCAGCTGGTATTATTTATTTGCTTTATAAAATAAAACCGGTGGTTTGCCTGCATGAGACGTTTATTTTTTTAGATTTAGTTTTCTACATTTTTTAAATAATAACACCGTACATTATTTTATTTGGATATTTATTTCCTATTTAGTAAGCAGGTAATTTAAACTATCCCTTGTTTGGCGTTTATATATTTTTTCCCCCTCATTCTCGATCCGTCATATCTGCCCTATTTTCCTCCATGCAACGGGAACCATTATGGCTGACATTTCCCACGTTGACCTTCTGGTGGATCAGGTTGGGGCTGCCCGCGTTCATCTCCCGAGGATTCTTCATGGTCAAATAGTTTGAACGTGTAGACAGTCCCCTAGCCCGAGAAGATGTAGTCTTGGCCCAACAACACTGTTTAGTAACAAGTGACAAAACACATTGTCAGCCTGTGCAGTCGTACTTAGTGTGTCACGCGGCCAAATATGATAATGGGCAGCGCATGAATAATTAATATGCAGAAGAGGTGTCGCGTCCTGAACAGTTGTGACGTCTGCGTATGTTTTTTCTCTCCGTGTTCCCCAAGCTATAAAGAACATGCTTAAACGTGAACGTGTGTTAAACTATGAAACAGAGAAGATGATCTTCATACATGTGTCCGAGTATTTCCCTCCGATTGTCCTCCTTGGCCGACCTCTAGGCTTATCATTCGCAGACGCCTCGTACCTGCGACAAACTAATTGGACGCGTCAGCTCAGCCGAGCTTCCTCAGACGGGCCGTGGCTCCCGGCCCGGGACTCTCCGGTCATCGCTGTCCCTGGTCATCGTCTCCCAGCGCCTCCTCCGTCCTGGACGCGGAGCTCTCGCACTGCACTGGGTCCTCCTCCACCTCGAGGGGGCCCGGGAGGGCGGTGGTGCTGCCGCTGGAGCAGGAGGAGAGTGGAGGGTGGAGGGGGGACGGTGGCAGCCACCACCCACACCCGCACCCGCTGGTGGGGGTAGGGAGGGGAGGGAGGCGGTGCCAGGTGAAGCCTCCCTCTGCCCCTCCTCTCCTCCTCCTCTCCTCCACTAGGCTCCGATGCTCCCTCAGCGCGTTCAGCCATTTCGCCCCGTTTTGACTTTTTAATTGCTGATAATAATTACCCTCATCATCATCATGATTATCTCCATCAGCGCCAGGTTGTTATAGCTGCACTGTGCCTCTCCTCCATCAATCCTTGTGAGCCTTGATCTGGCTCGTCGGTGGAGTCTTGACATTCAACTCAGTGATCTTCTCAGCGTTCAACTGCTGGGCTGGGTGTTGTACAGAGCCCAGAGTGCTGCACAGGTCTCAAGCCCCAGCCAGGGATACTGTCTGTCCATCAAGGGAGGTAAATGCATGCATGCGTGTGTGTGTGTGTGTGTGTGTGTGTGTGTGTGTGTGTGTGTGTGTGTGTGTGTGTGTGTGGTGCGTGCGTGTGTGTGTGTGGTGCGTGCTGTGCGTGGTGCGTGCGTTGCGTGCTGTGTGTGGTGCGTGTGTGTGTGTGTGCGTGCGTGCGTGCCTGTGTGTGTGTGTGTGTGCGTGCGTGTGCCTGTGTGTGTGTGTGTGTGCGTGCGTGTGCCTGTGTGTGTGTGTGTGTGTGTCTAAACGTGTATGCGTGTATCTGCGTCAATGTATGTATACTATCTATATGTACTGTATTTCTGTGTTTTTATGTATATGCATAAAACACCAAGGGCAACGTGTACCTAGCAAGACGCTGCCACAGTCACACTCCCCCTACAGAGATGAGGTAGTGGACTCCATGGTCTTAATGCATCATGGCAGAGTGCACACTCTCCCATGTAATTCATTCTAAAATGTGGCCTTTAAATCTGTGGTTTTGTTGTTGTTTTTTCGTTGTGCTTTTTTCTCTCTCCCTCTCCCCCTCCTCTTCATTTTTCATTTATTTCTTTATTTCTCGATAGCATAGCTTCCAGCGAGCCATAACATTCAGCATAGCCCAACGGCAAGTCGGCTAACAGCTAGCTAGCCTCAAGTCGTTCAAACGCAAAATAAATCAGAGGCTGCGAAATAAAAAAGCCCCCATTTGCTCATTCCGGCGAAAGTAGCAACATTTTCTCCAGCCAACAAGCAGGACTTGAACTTCCTTGGCAATAACAAATAGAAAGAAAGTCACCCCAGACACCGGCATTAGAAGTGATTAATCATCTCTATTCTCTCTTTGCTCTGAACCAAAGGATCGTCCAGCAATAAATCTTCAAAGATGTACATAAGGATCACTTCCTAATGAAACCGGGCTTTGTTCATTTGTCACCTTTTAGACCCTTTCATTTAAATTACAAAACTTGTGACCTTGTGACTCTGAATATAGATCCTGGGGTATTTTAAAGCTGAAGAGGGATTAATCCATAAATCTTGAGACTAGATTCTGCTGTTCATTAAAAGGATTCCCGGGCTGGGATCTTCAGATTCACCAGCAGATCATCCCGATCGTTCCTGCTTTCCTGATCAGACGAACGGCTTTGACGGCTTCAGCAATTCCTTTACCTTTGCCTTATTTTTCTATTGTTTCTACTTTTGAAAATCACGACATTGACTCACCTATTAGTGGCTTGTACCGTTTACGTTTTCTTTTTTGGAATGGGTGACCTATACAGTTCTGTGTGAAACTGAATGTTACCTCCAAACTGGCCCGGGCAATTACACAGACCATGGTGTGTGCTGGCTTAGCAGGGCCATGCGTCTTGCCTCCCAGAGGTAGGATTCACACCTAATCACAGGGAGGGGTAGTGTTATGTGAGGGTCCAGAAATCAGCTAATAGAGACCCTGAAATGTTTTCTGTGGGTAATTATTTTATTATAATATATATATATTTTTACAGATTTATAAACTCTTAGCCTCCATGCTGGGAGTGTACGTTACGCTAACTCAGACCACCCCCCCTCCCCCCCTTCTCCTGGACAGAGGGGGGGGGGGGGGGGGGGGGGGGGGATGCCGGCCTTAGTGGGGTGGGGGTCTGTTGGTGGTTGTCGTGGGGTGTTTGGGGGGAGTGTTGTGGGCCCCCCCCCCCCCCTACTTGGGCCAAAGGGGTCTCTGTGGCTTCACGTGCTCCCCCTCCTCCTCCCTCCCCCCCCCACCCTCCCCTCCTCCTCCTCCTGGTGCTGATGTAAAGTGACAGGGACAGATGTGACATATCGGTTCCGACACACTTCCATACCACCAGTCAGAGGCTCGGGGTGACTCATCCCCCCCCCCCCCCCCCCTCCTCCTCCCCCCTCCCTCCTCCCTCTCCTCCCCCTCTCCTCCCCCCCTCTCCCCCCCCCCCCCCTCCCTGCAGGACAAGCCTGCGACGCTCCAGTGTGGCTCCTGTCCGCTCACCGCTGCCAGGTACGGCGCTGCCACTGCCGATTACACCCCTCCGTACCCCCTGCACCTCCTGCACCCTTTTTTCACAACCTCCCTGTCATCCCTTCTCCCGTCTCTCCACTCCTCTCCGTTCTCCCTCTCTCTTCCCTCCTTCCTCCCGATCCCCTCTCCTCCTCCTCGTCCTCCTCCTCCTCCCTTCCCTCTTGTCCCTCCTCCTCTTCTTTGTTCCTTCTGCTCCAACCTCAATCATTGCATTAAATCTCGCCCCCTTCCTGTTCGGTGTGTCTTCCTTCCTTTTCTCCTTCCTCCCTCCCTCCCTCCCTCCCCTTCCCTCCCGTCGCCTCCTCCTCCTCCTCCTCCTCCCGTCCCCCTCGTCTCCTCCTTCAGGAGGCTGTCGGCCCCCCTCACCGCGGGGGGCTCCTGCCGGCTCCTCCTAATCAGGGCTCACCCTGCACACATCCAACGAAGCCGGGGCCCTTTTTAATATTTCATAAGCGTTTTATGGCGGAGAGGGATCCTTCCCTATCTGCTGGGGAGGGACATGAGACAGGAATTAGCGCACTCAAAATGGCCTTACTTACCTTTTTAAATGTCAGGCATACGGCGGGCTTCAGCGGAGGAGAGCCGTGAGGAGGGAGGACGACGGTGTATCCTGTGAAACACTCCGTGAATAACCGAGATCTGAGGATCCCAGCACACCACTGCCCCCCCCCCCACCCACCGCCACCCCCACCCCTCTCCCCTCCACCCCGATGTTTTGAGAGCTGGTAGTGTGAGGTGAGTGCAGGTGTGTCTCGGCTATCACCCGTGTGTGAGGAGGGGGGGGGGTTCTCACGAGGAGAGGATTCGACCGGATGGATAACAGGGAGACTCTGTCCTACACCTTTCTCCTCCCTTATCCCGTTCCCCACCCCTCTCTCTTTCCTTTTGGCCGGCCTTTACCAAAAAGCCAGAGGACGGGCTCACCGCAGACGCAAACACATGGTCACATAACTCTACCTGTGTCACCAGTCAAATTAGCACGAGGGGGGGGGGGACAACGACGTTAGTCCGTCATTCAACCGGTTGTCAAAACAAATCATTGACCGTCCCCTGTGTGTGATGCCTTTTGATATGCGTTCCATTATGGAGCCGTCAATGACGGGCATCACATTAGCAAACAGCCCCCCCCCCCCCCCCCCTCCCCCACAACCACCACCACCACCCCCACCACCCTCCTCCACCACCCTCCTCTCTGTCTATCCTCGCTTTGAAAGGACTTCCTCAGTCCCAGGCTCCTGGGCTACACGCTGACACAAAGAGCCGAGTGGGAAATTAGGTATGTCTGTTTCCTATTAATTACAATCCTGGAGAGTCTCCCATGGACACAGTAAAGCTACTCTATTAGGGAGGAGAGGAGGTGGAGGAGGAGGAGGAGGAGGTGGTGAAGGAGGAGGTGGAGGAGGGTGTGCCGGCTGATAAATTAATAATCCGGGCCTGTCGGCAGGCGGCAGATGAATGGCTGGCAGTGATTGATGCTGTTTTCTTTCATAAGGGCAGGAATTTGATGTCGGAGCCAAATGTGTTATCAATGCCACGGGACCTTTTTACGGCCACGGTGGCGTGGAATGGATGATCGTGAAGAACCCCAACATCTGTCAGCAGCAGAGAGGGGGAGCGGGGGGGCGATCGGGTGGTGCAGCAGGGGAAGGGGGTTAGCTCGTCATCGCCATCCAGGAGCTATTACAGGTAGCTAACGACGTGCTCGCTCGCCTCTGTCACTGTCGCACGCCCATGCTTAGCGTGGCTGAGAGAGGACTAATCTCTTCGCTTTGGGAGACCAGGAGTGTCAGATCTCTGTCTGTAGTCGGGGGGCGAGAACGTCAGAACGTCTTTCATGGAATCGACTGAATGATGCCCGGGTAGGTAGGGATGGATAGCATGTGATGTTTATCTAATGCTGACTTCAGGTCTGTGGTCCGTTCTGAGTTCTTCACGGTGCAGGGTGCAAATGGGCTTTCTGATTGGACCCAACCCGGCCCGTGCCAGATCTGGGAATTGCGCTCTCTTGTTGATGCATGGTATTTGTGTTCTCACAGACGGGTGGGGAGAGAGGAGGAAGGAAGAGGGTGGGGGTGGGGGGTGGGGGGGGGGGGTATTGATGCTTTACTCTCACCCCCCACTCCCCCACCCCTTGCCTGTGTTAAATTGAGTCTGCCCCATGCACATGTGTTTTAAACAGGACAACATGTTCTCTGCGGGCCGGGCTGCGCAGTCACTGGCTGGAATTGAAACCAGCGGAATTAATCTCCTGGAAACAGCGCTGACAGCAGCCTGATTATGGGATGTGTCCAGGCTCCGCCCACAGGCCCGCTCCCACAACACACCACCACCACCACCACCTTCTCCACTACCACCACCTCCACTACCACCACCTCCATTACCACCACCACCACCACCACCACCTCCACTACCACCACCTCCACTACCACCACCTCCACAACCACCACCTCCACCACCACCACCACCACCTCCACCACCACCACCTCCACTACCACCACCTCCACCACCACCACCACCACTACCACCACCTCCACTACCACCACCTCCACTACCACCACCTCCACCACCACCACCTCCACTACCACCACCACCACCACCACCACCACCTCCACTACCACCACCTCCACTACCACCACCACCACCACCACCACCACCTCCACTACCACCACCTCCACCACCACCACCTCCACCACCACCACCTCCGTCCTCACATCCACCACCACCTCCTCCATCATTCGCTACACCACCCCCTCCATCTGCTCCTCCACCATGACCCCCACCTCCCTCCCCGACACCTTCTCCACCACCACCACCTTCATCCCCTGCACCTTCTCTATCGTCCCCTACAACACCACCCTCATCCCCACCTCCCCCCGACCACCACCACCACCACCACCTCCACCCCCTACCCCTACCTCCATCAGTTCCTCCCCCCGTCGGCGGACCAAAGGTTAATGCAGTCCCCTTGTTTGTTCCCCTACCAATACCCGCAGCAGCCAACCGACATGCATACAAACATGAACGTACAAACATGAACACACACTCACACACGCACACACACGGACACAAGTGTACACGCGCGAGTCAACACTCTGCGTCGACATTGGACCAATCAGATCCTTTCTGCAGGTGATGAGCATCTTCTTCATGAGCTGCATGCGGCCCTTCACTTTGCGAGCCTAACTTCTGAACCACGTCCTCAGTAGAAGAGGACGTCGACTTCATTCAGAGGAACAAATCTTTTCATTCGAGCTGAATGGAATGGTTGAAGGGGTTTATTGCAGCTCTGGGATAGCCACAGATACCGGATTTGTATTATTTTTGTGAAAGCATTCGATTTATTTATTGCTGTTTGGTTGCAAAGAGAATTTGAACAAATATGACAAAGATTGCTTGCAGTATAAAGTGCTGTAACAGGTGTAAGTCACGAGATTCACCCAAAGGCCTCCTGGATAAATACTTTTATAACATAAAGAGCTCAGAGGAAGACCCAGTCAGCTTCAGACGAGTGAAGGAAACACACTTTTTACATTAGGCCTACGTAGGAACTTAACCATCAGAACCATGAGGGCCATCAGAAGCAGCAGAAGCAGCAGAAGCAGCAGAAGCAGCAGAAGCAGCAGAACCCTCAGAACCGGCCGGAACAGGTTCAGTCCGGCTGGAGCTCAAGTTAATTTTCTACCTACTACGTTAACGTTGCATTATTTCAATTGACTTCCTAACTACTGTTAATTAGTATTTATGCTGATCCTTTAACCTATGAAATTATGTTTTATATGTTGATATAACATTTAAATCCCCCCCACTAACAACACACATAAACACACACACACACTCGGTTTACCTTGTGGGTTAATTATTTTTCATATAAATATATGTGTGTTAAACTAACTGTTAAACAGCATGCTTAACTGAGCTCCAATAAATTAACTCTAAAAGTAACAAACAATGTGGATATAACATTTACACTAAACACACGCACACACACACACACACACACACATACACACACACACAAACACACACACAGGCGAACAGTCGTATCCGTGTAAAATAGCTACCAGTGTTCCCATCTCACCTCGTTCATAACAGCACAACAATAGCAGCACATTCGTTAGGGGGCATTTATGACGGGAATAAATAAAAAAAAACTGGCGTTGCGGCCCGTCTCAAGCCCCACCCCGCTTCCCGGGCCGCTGATGGAGCGAGCGTCTGATGGAAACAAATGATCCGTCGTGATGTCAGCTCGTGGAGGACTTCCACCACGTCTCCATTCATCAGGTCGGCCGCGGCGGTGGCCCGACGGATACAAATCCCTCTTTTAATTATGCATGGACGTCTGGGGGGGGGAAGAGGCCACCAGCCGCCCGAATGGGAGTATCTCTTGGACCAACTTTATGAACACCCCCCCCCCCCCCACACACACCCTCTCCGCTTCTCTCAACACACACACACACACACAGACACAAGCACGGCAGGTACACAGACACACACACACAAGCATGGCAGATACACAGACACACACAGACACACAGACAACCAAACACACACCTGCCTTCCTACACACACACGCACACACAAACACACACTTCCCCATTCCCCATCCCTGCTTTTTGATACCATCGTTATGTTGTCTTCACTTAGATATAACGCTGTTTTTTTTTCCCACCAGCACTGGAGAGGAATAGATTTTTTCCGCGGCCCGGACTTCCACATGAGACGTTTTCATAATGAAGAAAAAAAAAAAACATAACCGCATTAAATTATATTGTTTTCGATTTGCAATCCTTACGAGCCATATCTTCCTGGAGCCCTGCTGATGTGTCGCCCGCTACAGGGAGCACGGGGGGGGGCTGGCGTCCAGCCGCAGGCTTATCAAAACCGGGGGCGGGGGGGGGTTATTGAATGAGTGAGCGGTGGGTATCTAAACAGAATGCAGGGCTATTGATTTTGCTGGAAGTGGTCTAATTGTTTCCACGAGACAAGGGCTTGTCCCGATTATTTGATTGATTAGCTGGACGGTGTGAGCCCTCCTCCTCCTCCTCCACTGTAATCCCAATACACCCACTGATCTCCATCCATCATCATTACCATGCAGCGCCAAGGCGCTGGATTAGGCCTCCACTATCATGCATTCCTCCGTCGCCGCTCCGTGCCTCCACCAGCCCCTCTCGGCTCCTCCACCCCCTGCTCTGTTCCTCTGTCTGCCGAGGAGCAGTGGGTGGAGGAGCAGAGAGGAGAGGAGTAGAGAGGAGAGGAGAAGAGTAGAGAGGAGAGGAGAGGAGTAGAGAGGAGAGGAGAGGAGAGGAGTGGAGAGGAGAGGAGAGGAGAAGAGTAGAGAGGAGAGGAGAGGAGAGGAGTAGAGAGGAGAGGAGAGGAGAGGAGAGGAGAGGAGAGGAGAGGAGAGCAGAAACATCTGAACTTTTTTATTCAAGTGTCGGAAACAGTCAGACAGACAGATAGTACTGGTGGAGGGACAGACAGACAGACAGACAGCACAGGTAGGCGGCCAGACAGACAGTAAAGGCGGACTGACGGACAGATGCGTAGACGGACAGACTTCGACACCGAAGGAGAATGAAATGCATACTGACCGATTGATATCGTGAGCAAACAGATCAATGAAAGACTTGGAGGGGAAAATGAAGGAGAGGATGCAACAGAGATAGAGAGAGATGGAGCGAGGAAGAGAGAGCGAGGTACAGAGTAGAGAAAGAGAGGAAGAGATCGAGTGAAGTAGAGAGAGAGAGAGAGAAAGAGATGGAACGAGGTAGAGAGAGAGAGAGAGAGGAAGAGATGGAACAAGGTAGAGAGAGGGAGCGAGAGAAATGATAGCGAGAGATAACAGGTAGAGAGAGAAAGAGATGGAACTAGGGTAGAGAGGATGAG
>NC_079431.1:3737382-3757382 GCF_026213295.1 Gadus chalcogrammus
CCGCAGTTGAGACGTTTGCCACCCCCACCTCCGTGCAGCCCATCCAATCAGGCTTGTTCTCCAAGTGCAAAGTTGAAGCCCAACCAACACACACATACACCCACATATCCTGTTGTAGTAAATCGTGGACTTTTTGCGGTGAAACACTGCGTTTAAACCTGTGTCCATTCCTGGGAGCAAACTTTCCAAGTCCCCGGGTCGACCTTCGGAACAAACGCCCGGGTATGTGGAAATTGTACCGTAGCGATTCACCGTGCACCCGCATGTACGTGCTCTGTGGTTGTGTTTCATTCATGCCCAGTAATTTGTTTCTATGTATGACGCGCTGTGACAGACGAGCCTGAAGACAGACGCTCCAAAGCCCCAGGTTCGAGCGAGGAGGAATGCCACGCAGGCAGCTCTTCCCGGAGCTCTACCCGGAGCCCTGAGCTCTTCCCCCGAAGAAGGACTCGGCCGCACTCGGTGCAAGTATGAGCGACCGCGCTCCTGTGGTGGTATTCTGACATCCGCATTGTTTCCAGATTGGGTTTCTCTGTGTTTCTGTTCTGTTGATGAAGATGAAGATTAGGAAGTACTTCAGGGGCAGCGGGAGGGTGCTCGCCTTCGTGTTCATTGCCTCTGTGATTTGGCTGCTGTTTGACATGGCTGCCCTCCGCTTGTCCATGAGCGATAACAGCAGCGTGTTGCTGAAGCAGCGGGTGGTCAAGGAAAGGTTGATTATGAAAAGTCAGACCACCAAGATGACGCTAGAGAGGCGAGGGGGATTTAAGAACCCGGTGCAGAGGGTGGACTATGAAGGGAAGGACAACGTCCAGTTGTTGGACAGAGTAGCGGGTGCGTATAGACGCCAGCATAAAGAGATGGGGAAAGGAGGTAAAAACAAAGTTAATGGAGACTCTTTGGTTTTAAAAAGAAGTAAAGAAGCTGTCCCTGATTTCATCACACTCTCACCCAAGCAGAACCTTTCTGAGCCCATCAAAGACTCTGTTGACATCAAAGTGGCTCAGGATAGTTTGATCAATGTGACAGGTCCTGTCGTTGTGACAAAAGCGCTAAAACTTCAGCCTGTGGTACAGGAGAACAAACATGCTCCGCTACCTACCGCACGGAAGGACTTTCAGCACACGGGAAACAGAAGTGTTGTACATGTGGACCCCAAAGTAAACAAACAGGTTAAGGAGGAACCTAAGGCTAAGTCTGCTAAACAAGGAAATGAAGACAGCCACATTGCCAAAAAACATGACTTAACAAAAAACAATAAACAGGAAAACATAATTTCCAAAAGGGACTTCAATGCAACGAAAGAAGCCGGAGAACCGAAGCCAAACCAAGCTTTGGATTCATTGGCTAAGCCAGTGTTAGCTGGGAAATCAAGAGTCCACAAAGTGTACGCCCTGGATGTCACCAGTGCTCCCAGAGACCCCAAAGCAGTGGGCCAGTATGGGAAGGTCGCCCTGGTGCCCAGCGATAAGCAGGCGGAGTCCAAGAGCAGATGGGCGGAAGGGCACTTCAACGTGTTCCTCAGCGACCAGATACCCCTGGATCGAGCCATCCCGGACACCAGACCTAAGACGTAAGTTCACTTGACCCCTTTGGATGACATTTGATCCGGTGGTGGACTTTTGTTGACCGTTCTTCTCAGGTCCACCAGCTAAATTGTGGTTGTGGTAAAAAATAATGAATTAAACTTTCAGTCTTACTTCAGCCATAACCTTTTTTGTAGGAAGTAAATTATTTATTCATTTATGAACCTAGGTTCAGGTATAAACCTTCAGGAAGATTAGAGTTGACAGAACATAACTTTGTAATATCATGCATGCCATTGGTCGGTTGCTTTCATCCAAAGTGTCTTAGTTACAAAACTGGACGTAGGATTGGTGACCCCAGTGGGTACCTATGACCCCCCCCCCCCCTCAAAGACGACAGTCATGGTTCTGACCTTTCCTTCCTCCCTCTTCCTCCTCTTCTTCAGGTGCTCCGACAGCGTGGTCCACAACGACCTGCCGTCCACCAGCGTGATCTTCTGCTTCGTGGACGAGGTGTGGTCCACGCTGCTGCGCTCTGTCCACAGCGTCCTGAACCGCTCGCCCGCCCATCTCCTGGAAGAGATCATCCTGGTGGACGACTGCAGCACCAAAGGTTCCTCAGACTTTACACGGAAACATCCGATTGATTATGTTAACCCCAGGGGTTGAAGACGTGTGTTTATAGATTCTTGATATGCTGGTTGTGGGCGTGGTTGTATCGTGATGAGTTTTGGGGCGGTGTTTGTTGGAAGGACAATACCGGTGTGGGTGATCAAACTGAGGTAATCGTCGCTCTCAGCTTATCTCAAACATCCGTTAAGAATCATCCTTTATAAAAATGGGCGGGCTTGGCCTTAAACAAATATGATATCATGTTTCCCTTTTCAATTGGGCAACTTGAGTTTTAGTTTGGACGTTTTTTTTATATATTTTTTCCGTATTAATGACCTGTTACTTTGACTTATTTCTACCTTGTATTACGGATGTAAAATGTACTCTCAATGCCATTTCATAGTCTTTCTGCCAACAGCTTGCCTGTTACTTTTGTATCACGTGTCTTTAACGGTTCGTTCATATTTCTCTTCTCTTTCCTCTTCAGACTACCTTGGGAAGCAGCTGGATGAGTACATGAAGAAGCTGCCCAAGGTCCGCATCATCCGGCTGAAGGAGAGACAGGGTCTCATCCGGGCTCGGCTGGAAGGAGCTGCCGTCGCCAAAGGTAGAACACAAGTTTACCTTCAGGCTTTCAGCCGCAAAGGCGTCGGGAAGAGCGGTGACGTACGATAAAGAGTGGCAAAGTCCATGCAGGGAGGAGGCTGTGGTGGATAGGTCAATAACAGGAGCTGCACCCGAGAGACCGGGGTTTGTGTCCCTTATTAAGCCACACCACTGCTTGGTTTGGTTTAGCCAACACCACCACTGGGCTTAGGGCTTAGACGGAAAGCCCTTTCTGGGCTGGAGGCAAACCTCACCCCGTGCGTGTGCCTTAAGGTACGCTTCTATTCCAAATCTCTCATAACCCAGATCACAGATGTCTGTGAAGTGCTTGTATATAACCATATTATTACGCATCAGTGGCATTATCGATTCATAGTAAGGATTTATTGCGATGGATTCATCCCCACAAATTATTTTAGGATTGTTGACTGTGTAAGTAACAAATTGGGCCCTACCTACGGTCAGCAAACAGTCTATATCCTGCTGACGAGTGAAAGCGGCAAACTCGCTTCTTCTGTTTGCTCAAAGGCAAGGTTCTCACGTTCCTGGACTCGCACGTGGAGTGCAACGTGGGATGGCTGGAGCCTCTGCTGGAGAGGGTTTACCTGGACCGGAAGAAGGTGGTGTGCCCCGTCATCGAAGTCATCAGCAGTACGGATATGAGGTGAATCGGCGGCACATTCATACTTCTTCACATCCGCGTTAACACTGATAACACGTTCATACCTCCTCACATCTTACGCTGAGCGCTCGTGTGATCTGCCATGTGTCGTTGAACCCTGCGACGACGTGTTTCAACATCTCTGCCTGGCTGTTCCTGCCGTTTTTCTTACAGTTACGTGATGGTTGACAACTTCCAGAGAGGCGTTTTCACATGGCCTCTGGGGTTCGCCTGGAACACACTGTCAGAGGAGCAAATCAAGAAGGACAAAATGAACGTCTCGGATCCCCTCAGGTGGCTCTTTCTTTCTAGCAGTCACTGGATAGGAAATAGATTGTGTTAGAACGGGAGAGTCATTGTGTTGCGTTCAAAAGCAGCACCGTCCTCATTTCCCTATTACAACATTGAGGTTTTTATTACAATAGAGACATTGAAAAAGTCCCAAAAATAACTGGTCTCCTCCCGCTACATACACGAAACAAATAATAATCTGACAAGACAATCTCAAATACACATCATATAATTCCCGGAAATCCTATTGGCCTACCTGAACAGTAGCATTTCCTTGCTATCCTTACAACCTGGAAGTTCTGTGAAGTGGACACCCCCATTTTTATCCACATGCAGGAATTACTTCTTCGTAAAGCACTAATAGCTTCACCAAAAAGAAAAGGTGCTTGAAAGGTTTGGACATTTGTTTCCAGCAGGGGAATGTATTTGAATGTATCTCGGGACCACTGTAACAGGCTTGTCCATTACTTTTGAAGTGGAAACTAGTTTTCCCTTTAACCAAGCATTGTGATGTGTTCAATCCTGTAGATGTCCTGTCATGGCTGGCGGGCTTTTCTCTATCGACAAGTCATACTTCTACGAGCTTGGGGCTTATGACCCGGGACTCGATGTGTGGGGTGGCGAGAACATGGAAATCTCCTTCAAGGTAAAGTCTCTCAGTCGTGTGTTTATACCCGGATGGGGTTATATCCCCTCCTCTACCTCACCGGCACTCCGGCGTCCCTCTAGATTTGGATGTGCGGGGGCGAGATCGAGATCATCCCCTGCTCTCGAGTGGGCCACATCTTCCGGGGCGAGAACCCGTACAAGTTCCCCAAGAACCGGCAGAAGACGATCCAGAGGAACCAGGCGCGCGTTGCGGAGGTGTGGCTGGACGAATACAAGGAGCTGTTCTACGGCCACGGCTTCCACCACCTCCTTGACCGCAGCGCCGTGGACATCGGGGACCTCACGGAGCAGGTCGCCCTCCGGCAGAGGCTCAACTGCACCAGCTTCAAGTGGTACCTGGACAACGTGCACCCCGAGATCGAGTCCCACCTGGTGAAAGCCGAGGGCTTGGTAGGTCCTACTTGGTGGTCGATGCCCTGGTCTCTCCCACCAGCTCCCTCCCTCCCTCTCTCTCCCTCCAGCTCTCTCCCTCCCGCTCTCTTGTTTCTGTTTCTGCTTGAGGCGCGGTCGTTTCCTTGGCATGTCTGTTTTTATAAAAAGCGTTCTATTTCTAGATATTGTGGAAGCTATTGTTGTCTCTCTGTGGTGCAGAATGTTCTCCAAGACGCCCACAGTGACGTTGTGTTTCTGCATTAAAGATGAAAGGCAGCCAGTTTGCTGACTGACGGAGTGAAACCTGCAGTTCCCTGCGTCTGCCTTCTGTGAACGTCTTTGTTTTGCTTTACAGATGTTCAATCGTGGTTTAAGAAAGTGCCTTGCTCTACACGGAACTGTTCTGTCCTTCACAACGTGTGATCTCACCGAAAAGGTGAATGCTTTGTGTTTTACAATCCCATATGTTGGTTGCTTGTATTCTGTTGTGCCACATTCGTAAGATGTAGGCTTGGTCATAATCAGCCGCAAGAACGTGCAGCTCTTTGGCAAAACAATTGAAAGAATATTTAATGACAAAGATTGAACAATAGATGACTGTTTCAGTTAAATGTACCATAGCAGTTCAGTGTTTCCTAAGATAACAGTATCCATCTCGACAAGAGCGTAGCACGAATATGGTCAAATTAAGACCGGACCTAAGCCAAAACAAATGGGGTTGAGTCCAACACGAAACCCACATTTCTAAAGCTTGGTATTTGAGGGCGGTGCAGAGATCCAAGCGACTGTGAAGCCAACTCTTGCGCATAGCAATCGTTTTCCCTGAGCCTCCATCATAACCCTGTGGCTAACCCCTGCCTTTTCGTTGTTTCCCGCGATACCAGAGCCAGAACTTTAATTACACCTGGCTGCGGCTGCTCAACCAGCACGACGTCTGCCTCTCAGTTCAGGAGGACGAGCAGTCTAAGGTGGCTCTGATACCATGTGACGCCACCAAGCCGATGCAACGCTGGTTCTACAAAGCCGCCGGCTCGTCGATGGTAAGATGGCTGTTAGGGTGATGCCGCTTGCATAGTTTTTTTAAAGTCAATCGGCTGTGTGTGTGTGTGTGTGTGTGTGTGTGTGTGTGTGTGTGTGTGTGTGTGTGTGTGTGTGTGTGTGTGTGTGTGTGTGTGTGTGTGTGTGTGTGTGTGTGTGTGTGTGTGTGTGTGTGTGTGTGTGTGTTATAAACGCATTCTCCGTGTCTAGCAACATCAGGCTCAAATCTGTGTGTGTGTGTGTGTGTGTGTTCGTCTGCCATCCTGAAGGGGGAGCACATCATCGCCGAGGCCATCGTGCAGGACGTGTGCCTGGAGGCGGGCCTCAAGGGCTCGTCCCTCCGGATCAACCGCTGTGATGCCAGCAACACCCACCAGATGTGGCAGTTCACCCACTATTACGCTAAGACAACCTAGGGTGGGTGATCCTCCACTATGGGGATCCTGCTCCATGGTGTTCATACTCAAAGTAGATCTATATCAATGGTGTTCTGCCTCAACGTAGATCTATATCAATGGTTATCCACCTCAACGTAGATCTATATCAATGGCGTTCCACCTCAACGCATCTTGACCAGAGGAGTTGTGTTGGACCATGTTTGGTGTGATGCCGTGCTGCTTTGAAGGTGATGCTGATTTGGGGAACGGGGCTGGGGTGGGGGGGGGGGTGGTTATGATGGATCTGAAGATAAAACCTGAGTGATCAGAATCTAGTCTTGTGTTTTTGCACATATTTGAAAGTGTGTGTGTGTGTGTGTGTGTGTGTGTGTGTGTGTGTGTGTGTGTGTGTGTGTGTGTGTGTGTGTGTGTGTGTGTGTGTGTGTGTGTGTGTGTGTGCGCGTGTGCGTGTGGAGAGATGACAATTGCGTTATTTTAGGAGTATATTTAAATTGGTTGATTTAAGGAGAAAGACCAAAGAGTGTGTAAAATAAATGCAATAAGCCATGAGGCGTCTCCATGTTATGTGCATTATGCTGCGACTTTTTGTTTTTTATGTAACCGTTCTCTTTTGGTACTGTCTATTTTACACTAATGCTGGGTTTGACTTTACCCAGAAGTCTGTGTTTTTAACGGCTCACACAACAATGGAGTGAATCTTTCGTTTGAACAAAAATAAATATGGTTTAAAGGGTTCGTACATGTCTGTTTATTCCTCACGTGTCATACAGCTGCCAAAGCGTGTATACTGATCATTACTTCTGGAGATTAATAGACAGATTAATACCAAGTAGCTGAGAAAATTTGAATCAATCCATTATCCAGTTGTTAGCAATCAGTCCAAACAACTAGCATTAGTACTTGCATATCCTGTACATTTCAGATTTGTATAGATCATCTGTTCTATATGATGCTTAAGGGTTACGCTGCTCAAAGAATATTAACCAAGGCTTAAAGGAACAAAAGGAAACCACCTTACCATCGGTAGTACCTACCGATTTATTTGTGCTGTGCACCGGTAGATTACGGCCCAATCCCATTTCTACCCCTTACCCCTCCCCCTTGTTTTGAAGGGGTAAGGGGTAGAAATGGGATTTCTACCCCTTACCCCTTCAAAATACAAACTAATAGACAAACTCTAAAAATAAAGGGGGAACAGATTTCTGCCAACCCTGATAGACGGTATAGTCACCATTACTGAACACTTTCTACATTATCAAGAAATGGGATTTCTACCCCTTACCCTTCCCCTTAACCCTTCAAAACAAGGGGGAGGGGTAAGGGGTAGAAATGGGATTGGGCCTACATGGCCTCATTCCCTCTGATCTAATCTTTTGTGTGAAGTTGAGCCTTGCATAAGCAGAAAGGCCTTTTGTTGGAACTTAACTATTAATGAGACAGACCTTCAGGTGATTAAATTTGTACTTAATGAGCTTTGTTCATTCTCTATGAAATGGTAACGCTGGCACTGAATATAGGATTGAAGAGTTGTTAACCGAGAGGGCAAGATTTTGAAAGTAAACCACCAATGAAATTCCCTCCCTCTCGGCTTCAAACAGGGAAGAGATGCCCTGATTGGTCAGAAATGAGCCGGGAGCTGTCTCAAATCTAAATCGGCTCATACGAAGGAAGTCAATTCAACAGATATTATCACAGCTCATTTCTCTCACTAATGGTTGACGGATGGCTAGGTCATTGTTTACAAATTATACTCAAATGATAGTTTGAATCAATTACCTACAGGACCTTTAAAGGTTTAAAGGTGCAGTAGAGAAGGAGGCTCTTCTGGATTAGTGTCAGAATTCTTGCTCTCTTTCGCTCCCTTCTGCTCCCTCTCTCTTTACAACAAGCCTTTAAGTAATATTTGCACAATCTGTCCTAGGGCTTGAGTATGGTTAGGATGTTATAGCACATTCCCAAGTATGTTTAAATGTTGATTAGATGACTCATTTAAGGTGTGTTCCCGCGTAGTAATAATAACGACACTCTGATCTTCTACAAAAGGTCCTCACAGCTTCATTCCCTTGAACTCAAACTCCTTGATCTTCTGCCGGGTGTTGCCTCTCTGAATCTTGCGGTAGGAGAGGGTGTTGTATCTGGGGGCGGAGGCCTCAACGTCCGAGGCAACCTGTTTGGCGCTGACGCTGCGACTCAATTTCTTAGGAAGAGGCAGGGTGGAATATCCAGGACCGGGTTCCTGGGGGCGTCCCGTGGAACTCTGGGAGTTGTGGTCCTGCTGCTCAAGCTGGTCCGGCTCCTCCCGGTTCGCTCCCGGGATCTGGAGTTCATCAGAAGACATCTGCTGCGGGAGGTTCTCCGCCCCAGCTGGCTCGGGGACGGCGATGGCGGCGGCGGCGGCGGCGGCCGTGGTGGTGGTGGTGGGGGCCCGTCTCTCCTTCGATCTGCCGCCGGGCCCCGGCTCAGCTGCTCTCCGCTGCCGACGGGATGAATCCTCCTCCTCCCCCTTCTTATCTTCTCCCTCCTCCACCTCCTCCTCCACCTCCTCCTCCTTCACCTCCCCATCCACTACATCTCCTATTGAGCATTGTGAGTCACAGGATGAGGTCATTTATTTAGACATAGACAGAACCAATGAGATTACACAATCAGGAGAACACGAGAACTAAGCAGACGTTTTCCCCGTACCTTTTGGCATGGATGTGCAGAGTTCAGGGCGTGCCTTGGGTGTGTGTTTGTCCTCAGTGAATCCACCGCCGGGATCCTTGGAGTCCCCGGTGGCCAGGCTGCGCTGCGGTTCTTGATGTTCCTCCAGCCGGCTCTTCATCATGTCCTGTTGTGTCTCCTGGGGCCGCTCCATCTGCGTGGATGAAGCAACAGCATCCATCTCTCCAGGCCCCGGCCCCCCCACTCCCCCCTCGCTCCCGACCAGCCCCTCTCTGCGTTTCCTAGCGTCGCAAAGTCGAGGTCGGGCCTCCTTCTTCTCCTCCTCCTCCTCCTCCTCCTCGCCGGGCCGGGGAGCCGGGACTCCGTCGTCGTAGAACACCGAGTCGTCTCCTTCGTCGTCCTCCTCCTCCTCCTCCTCCTCCTGCAGGTCCTTGCCGGGGTCCTCCAGGCTCCGACGGGCCCCGCGGCCCGCCCCTCCGATGATATCCACCACGTGCGACCTCAGCACCTCCACCTCGGACGCCCTCAGATCTGCAGCGTTGTGGGTCTGGGTGTGGCTGGTCTCAGGCTCCATGCTCCCCGCTCCTCCTGCTCGTTCTCCGCTCAGGTGGATCAGCGCTGGAGGAACCCAAACGAGAGCCGAAAACAGGCCGGGTATCCTCGATGTCCTCAGTGGTGGTCTCTCTTCACGCAGGCGGGCATTGGCTCGGGGGCTGTGACCCACATAAAGAACAGCTGGTCGGAGGCGTCCAAGCAACAACACAACAAGAGACAAAGAGTGACGACAGAACACCCTTCCTAGTGCGTTTTTTTTTTGTTTTTTTTTCACTGGTGCAAATATCTTGGTTGTGTTTTGGTGCTGGTGTGCGACGTGGTCAGAGCTGGGGGGGAGAACAGAGCTTTGTTGTGGGCGCTAATAAAGAGCCTTTGTTGAGGTTGGCCCCCACAAATACTGGGACTGTACTGCTGCTCTAAGCTCTCCTGGGTGACCACCTTCTCTGTGGCTGAAGATTAACATTCTCGTATGGGTTTACCCAGCATGCACTTGGCACACGCTAATGAGCCAAGAAGGTCTTCTTTGTGATGATGAGGGGGGGGGTTCATTCAGGAGAATAAAAGGAAGGCCTTGAATCGAGAAGGGTTAACATACTTAATGTAGGTTTATGTAATTGAACTTGCTATTATAAGGCCTAACATGTTTCAATCTGTATAGCGTTTCAGACACCCACACAGCTTGTTGAGAAACTTGTGAAAAATTATTTTCTAAAGAGTGCTAAAATGTTTGGTTATGTTTGTACTTTTATGGACGATCATGTTGTTTAATTCTTTATTCAGACAAGGAAAATGCAAAGAGACATTTTCGCAAATCGCTTTACCCCATAAACATGTTCAGCATCTGAGCTATTTAGAAGCACAAGACTGAAAAACATAAGGGTGCGTTCAAATGTAACGGGTGTGCGTCGCCATCTGCTGGTTAAAACCTAGAAACACTATGTTTTCTAAACGGTTTGAACGCATTTAAAAGAATTACCATTCTTTGTTAAAAAAAAACGAGAAAAAAAAGAAAAAAAAATTACAAACGGATAATGTGCAGTATATTTTTGCTTGCTAAGGTCCTCAAGTAGGTTGTCCTCCTTACCTATGCCACATCCTGCAGTGGAGAAGACACTCATGCGGTTCAGAACTCTCATATGGTTAGAATATGTCGGCTTCAAGTGATCACACGGTAGGCTACATGCACTGTCTCCCACGCTGGAAAGTATCCATCTAGTCTAAGAGTATTCTCAAACACCCCAAACACTGCACAGTCATTTCATTACAAACGCCTTTTTATACAAGCATCAGATTTAAGATTATATGAAATGGTTTCATTTTCTTAGCTCAACAAACACAATAATGCATGACGAAGTCATGATGATAATTACAAATTTGTATTTCTGATATGCAAGTACATTTTCCATGTAGCCTAATGTATAGACCAGATGGATGACCTTTATTTTGACCTATAGGCTACAGGCTACACTCGTCCTCAGAGACTTTCATTGATACTTGAGAAAAAGATAGGGCTTGATGCTCATTGGTTACATTCACTATGCTCTGCTCCAGGTGAGGTTCAACATACATTAGACATACACTAACATAACCCTGAAAGCTGCGTCTGAGTATAAGGAGAGTATGGTCATAGTTAATGTGTTAATAGTTAATGCTTTTCATTTTATAACAAACGCCTCTCATTCAAGGCCAAGCAGACCTTGACTCACTCCACAAATGCTATCTGAATGCTTACAGAAAGTCTTAAAACCTTAAGCCTTCATCCTCTTTTCACATTCAAAACACTGACACTGAGCACTCCAGTCTTCCTGACCTTCAGACGAACTGACCTACGCAGCCACACACATAATAAGTGTCTTTTCGCTTCCTTCTGCCTCAAGAAAAGGACTTTGTTGCCTTTTTCTGTTGATACTGTCCGTCGCTGAAGACCCTGTCCAGGCGACATGGTCTGTCTGGATCCAGTTCCTCCACGACGTCTTGGTCGAGCGAGCGACTGAAGCCGGGTATGAGTTTCAGGAGGTGTCTGCGGACGCTGCCTTTCCCCCCTTTCCTCGGGAGGGTCCCGAACGCGCTGGAGGCCCTGCGGTTGTCCCAGTAGGACGGGGACGACGAGCTGCTCCCGGAGCTGCTGGTGCGGTCCACGACACGGACACAGAATGACCCGGAAGACTTGAGCTTCCTCCTGGATTCCTGGCGGTCTTCGAACCCCTGAGAGAAGAAGCAGTCGTCGTTGTCGCCGGGCGCGCTGACGGGGCTCGGGGAGTACCCGGCGTCCCCGAACACGCTGGCCTGGTCGCCGTCCTCCGACGCCGCGCTCCAGTAGCTGCTGTCCCTCGGACCACCAGGACCGCCACCGCCCACGAAGCCGTCGGGAGACACCAGCGAGTCAGTGGAGGGAGTTGGGGTGCTGTCTGTGGAGTCTGCCAAAAAATGAAAAACACCAGCACGAAAATAAATAAAATGTATGCATGACAAGTGTTTTTTGTTGTTCCAACGGTCAGTTAGAGTAGCTGTCCCTCATGGAAATGAGAGGCTTGAGATCCTGGCCTCCTGACGTCTACACGTTGACCTCCTGAACTCTCTGCCGGTACCAGAGCACAACACTGTAACTTGGGTTTTAGAAGATCCAGATAGGGTTAGAATGGGTGGTTCTAATGAAAATAAGCATTACAAATGCAAAAAAAAAAAATGGTATATAAATAGAATAATTCAGTGCCAATATTATATTCTTTCCATTCTTGATGGTATAACGGATGTCGCTCATAATAACACGTTAACACCGACGTCCTCAAACGTCTCACTAGTGACAGGTAACTGCTTCTCTCTGATGGGAAGCCTTAGTTTCACACCAGAAGCACAACACATCTTGTAGAGCAGCGAGCCCTGCAGCGAGAGAGCGGAAGCTGTGCGGTGCGCCGCGCTGGGCAGGTCCCACTCACCGTGCGTGAGACGCGCTTCCTGTAACAAAAGCGTCTGTAGCTCCTCCCATTTCTCTCGTAGTGTTTTCTGAAATTAAATACCACACATTGTTATTATAATATATCACTAATCGTGGAATCGACATGAAACGAATGATCAAAGTAGATTACACATTTTGGTGTGTGTGTTTGCATGCGTATGTGGGCATGTGAAGCAGTGTGTGTGTGTGTGTGTGTGTGTGTGTGTGTGTGTGTGTGTGTGTGTGTGTGTGTGTGTATGTGTGTGTGTGTGTGTGTGTGTGTGTGTGTGTGTGTGTGTGTGTGTGTGTGTGTGTGTTACAAGTTAACAGGTATTAGGTAGACTAGGTATACACACCTTCATTAAGTTCCTTTTCTTCTCCAGCTCAATCCTCTTCATGATGGTACCAAACGTCGTCTCTATCCTGGGAACCACACACACACACACACACACACACACACACACACACACACACACACACACACACACACACACACACACACACACACACACACACAAAGCATAAAAGTTAACCCTTGTGCACTTCCTCCTTAAACTGATAATCAATCATCTTCGACACAAGGCAGTTCTGACTCAGGATCTCAGTGTGTGTTTGTGTGTGTGTGTGTGCGTGCGTGCGTGCGTGCGTGCGTGCGTGCGTGCGTGCGTGCGTGCGTGCGTGCGTGCGTGCGTGCGTGCGTGCGTGCGTGCGTGCGTGTGTGTGTGTGTGTGTCTGTGTGTTTGTGTGTGTGTGTGTGCGTGCTTGTGTGTTACTCACTTCAGTATGTTGGTGGATTGTCGCACGGCGTCCACTACCTGTTGATGAGGCGATCCTTCGATGCTCCACCCGTTCACAGTGAGGATAACATCACCTAACCCCAACAAACATCAGCCTACAGTGAGCATAACATATTAACGTCTTCTAACCCAAACACACAAAAGCCTACAGTGAGAACATCTCCTAATGTGTGAACATGTGTTTGCGTGGACATGTGTTTGTGTGAACTTGTGTGTTTTTGACATGTTTTTTGACGTTTGCGTGAACATTTCTTTCTATGAACTTGTGGTTTTTTTACTTGTGTTTGTGTGAACATGGGTTTGTGTGAATATCTGTTTGTCAGCAAACAAAAATACATTGTGTGGCGCTTGTATGTAAAAGCCTTTGTAGTTAAATAAATATGCAGTATTTTAGCACAATATTGTACTGAGTGTTGTTTTAACCCAGATAGGATACCGTAGTATAAGATAGGAGGAGATACTCAATCTGTGAGATCATAATATATCTATGATATACTCATAATATCAGAATATCAATGACTTCACAAGAGAAGCATGAGTGCCAGACTTGCGTATAGATGAGTTTGTGAACACAGTGTGTGTTTACATTGGTGGGGAAGGTTGCATGCGGGTGTGCACGTGTATGGATCTAGATATCTTGAACTTGAAGTGAGAGGTTTATCACCACAAAAGGGAGGGGAGGTGAGGTGAGCCAATGTGTGCTTGTGCACGTGTGTTGTTGTGTGCATGTGTATGATGTGTATGTGTGTGAGTTTGCGTGCAATTTTGATGGTGTTGGTGGGTGTGTGTGTATGTGTGTGCGTATGGGTGTGTGTGGGTTGGGGGCTTGTTGGTTTGTGTGTATATAAGTGTGTATGTGTGTTGGTGTGTGTGTGTGTGTGTGTGTGGGTCGGTGTTTGTTTGTGTGTGTGTGTGTGTGTGTGGGTCGGTGTTTGTGTGTGTGTGTGTGTGTGTGTGTGTGTGTGTGTGTGTGTGTGTGTGTGTGTGTGTGTGTGTGTGTGTGTGTGTGTGTGTGTGTGTGTGTGTGTGTGTGTGTGTGTGTGTTCACCTGTGGTCAGCCCAGCACAGTCTGCAATACTGTCCTTGTGCACCATGCAAATAAAAGTGCACATCTCTACCGTGGATGTGTGGCTTGGCTGCAGCCCGTAGGTCTAACACAACAGAGAAATGCATGACATATGGACGGCTATAATCTGAGCAAAGTCCTGCAAAAATTTGCACTACAAAAACTAGGCCAGGATTGCATTTTCATGTTGAGAATTGATCTTAGTATGTTTTTGGAAGGAAGACATAAAATTAAAGTGGGATGTTGGTGGCATAGAAGAAGACATCGAAGAAGACATAAAATAAAAGTTCAAATCAAATTGCAAAAAGTATTCAAAAATATATATCAATGGAAAATAAACTAAGAATATTATGTGATTCTATGTACCAAGTTGTATGATTTAGTAATGCATTTTGGCCATGAATATATAAGATCAAATCCTGATCCACTAACCTGAATTTCAAATCCAAATGATTCGTTGTCTTGCTTCTCCAATGTGGACATTGTCCTTTGAAAAACAGAAAGAAAGTCGACATTGAAATGCATTTTCTTAGAAGACTATGAATCTGTTCAAAAGATGTGTTTTTCAGAACATAACCGGGAACGTAAACAAACATCTACCTGAGAGGGTCGGAGTAATCCACCAACGAGTTTTGTTTTTTCTGCAAAGGCAAAAAAAATGCAATCACTTTTCCACAGTCACAAACGACTTTACATTTGCCAAACACATTGGCTTCGCCAAAGCCTTGAAGCATCCATGCCTCTGTCTTGCACTGTGGACACTCTGAATACTGTTGAGTATGTAAGTTGTGTCTTATGTTGATGGTACTGTGTGAGGTTGCTGCTGGTGCTGGGTATGTGCTGGTCTCTCACCTCACCTGCCTACATTCAGTATGTAAGTTGTGTCTTATGTTGATGGTACTGTGTGAGGTTGCTGCTGGTGCTGGGTATGTGCTGGTCCCTCACCTGCCTCCAACCCCGGGGAAGCGTCCCGGCCTCGGGCTGCGTCTCGTCGACGCTCCCCTTTCTGGAGCGCCAGCTCCACAAATGGCCCTTCTTCCTCGGGTGGTTGTCCAGCACACAGCTGTCCTGCCGGGCCAGGCCGAGGTTGAGGTTAGTGGTGGTCTGCATGGTTTAGACTAGTTGGCTTGTTATCACTGTGCTCAGAGGACCATAAGGTCCCTGCTTCTTCCTGACCTGTCTGCTCTGCTCTAGATTCACCCCTTGGTTGGCTGCAGCTTTAAGAGTAGCGGAGCGGAAATCCAGGTCATGTGACTTCTGTGGGGTTAGCGGTACCTCTGCACAGCACACATGCATTCTTATTTTCCTTTTTTTTACTTCCTTTCTCTCATCTCTTCTCACCCCCCCCCCCCCCCCACCCTCCAAAACTTCTTGTGAAAAGCCTCTCGGCTGTGAATAGGAAAAGGACTTTCTTCTTGTCTTTCTTTTCGCACCCTTTTTTTCAAATAAAAGCCCCTCTTTCTTTGCAAATCGGTTTACGGATGTGCCAGAAAGCAGCGATGCAAAGAGGAAGTGTCACCTTTGTGGGGGATTTCAACACCGAACTCTGCAGACCTTGCTTTGCTTCAATGGTACCCCCCAGACCCCACATTCCACAACAAACACACACACACACATCCCTCGCCAAACACACAGCCCACACACCCCTCACCAAACACACACACACCCCTGGCCTCAGGTTTGGACCCCTGAGCCTCTTTTTGCACCAGCAGGCAGGACGATTCGTCTTGTCAGGGACCCTCAGGAGCCGGTGTAACTCTCTCTAAACAGACACCACGGGTCGCTGGCTCCAAGGTATCAGACAGGTCTGATCAAAGGGAAGAGCTCACAGCCAGACAGGGAGCCAGGCCATGTGGGCAGGGAGGAGAGAACAACATACGGGAGGAACTGGCTAAAAGTGTGGTTAAAAGACATTTAACCAAAGTATAGCGGGCTTACACAATGCGGACAAATGTGACTTGGTTCAAATAAGAAATAATTATATTTAAGTAAAAAAGGGACAAAACCTAGTTTTTGTTCACATTACTTTACTTACTTATTTGAGGATTGTGGGTACACACACACGCGCACG
This sequence comes from Gadus chalcogrammus, assembly GCF_026213295.1. Classification (NCBI taxonomy): domain Eukaryota; kingdom Metazoa; phylum Chordata; class Actinopteri; order Gadiformes; family Gadidae; genus Gadus; species Gadus chalcogrammus. The sequence continues at coordinate 3,753,644 of NC_079431.1, forward strand.
CACACACACACACACACACACACACACACACACACACACACACACACAAACACACACACACACACACGCACACACACACACACACACACACACACACACACACACACACACACACACACACACACACACACACACACACACACACACACACAGATATGCATCTTCTGCAACTGAGAAGTGAGACTGAATGTGCTGAAATGTGTTAAAATATGGGCTTCCTTTGACGTCATAGCAACAAAAGATGGGACGGACTTTCTTGTTTTTAATCAGTTGAATGCGGGCAGTTTCGTACAGCTTGTGGCAGGAGTTTTTATCATCAGGTTTGACTGAAGCAGGCAAATTTCCTGTGAATGACGTCTCAGAGGGGAAGTCAAATCTTTTCAAGCGAGACTGCCATAGGTTTAGCTGACTCATTAATGTAGTGATAAGACAGCTTTGGTGACTCAGCTGTCTGGTCTGATTCATAAACTCACACAACTGATAAGCAAAGCATATAACACAAAAACACTCAAATGCTGAATTCGAAACAACCTCTTAAATGTATCTCCTCCATTATATATAGATCTTATACAGTTATTTACAATGCTGTATGATTTTAAAGAAGCATTTATTTACATCTGGTGCAGCAACAATCAACAATGGCCAATACATGTACGCTTATTGAAAAATAATTTATTGACCAACTGATATAACACACTCTTATATACAATAAATACTGCACAAGAGAACATGTCATAACGAGATCCGCATCTGATAAGAAGAGACAAAACAGCAAGATGTTTATAAATATATAGGCTATATAGATATATATAGATATTGACCGATATCTCACGATGAGTTGGAGCCAGACGTTGCACATACTCATAGTTTTATCTTTGGAATGACTTCAACAGATTTTACAAACATATTTCATGTGTACAATTACTTGTCACCTGTCACCTCTGCCTTGATGAGAACACATTCGAGAGAAGAGCTAATGCTATGCTATGCTATGCTAAGCTAGGCGTGGGTGTGCACTTTACATACGTAGCATGTCCTTGTTCATACATTACAGGCATGTGCTGGCTGCTGTAACAGTTTCAAATGACTGGGACTATCCAATGAGTTGAAGGCCTCATTAAAACTTGAGAAATGAACAGGACTGGTTGGTCAATTGAATATCTGGTACACTGGTACAGTGTACAGTAATACTTTTCATTCTGGATTTTCAAGATCTGTAATTATAAAAACTATCTTTGAGCTAGACATTAGACATACAGACGTTGTGTCTTTGTGATTTAATTAGGTTTGATTTACTGTGGGTTTACATCTGAGACAATCTTTCCTCACACAATAGAAGTCATGATAAAGTCAAACCGTTGACATGAACATTAGAGAACTGAATGTGTACATGACATATAAAAAGCAGGCTATTTTCTTTACAAATACAAACAAAGTAAACATTGAATATGACCAGTATGTAAATAACCAACTTGTTTGACTGGTGTGTTGCTTATGAAAACTATCAAGTCTCCTCCACAGTTTAAATTAACTGGAATGCAGTTTAGAAACTCGGGATCAATACAGGAGACGCAATGTAGAAATTCACGTATGCAGCGACAGTTAACATCCACAAAGAAGCTCACAATTCAAGAAAATCATGTTTGAATGCACACAAACATGTAGGCCTATAGGCGCGACCTTGAAATAATTTCCTTTCACGGTCTGAGTCATCATCGTCATCTTCGCTAAAACCGATAGAAAGTCTTTCCTCCAAGTAAATACCTCCAATATGACAACGTTAAACAATTTGAGACTCCATATAAAAATAATGTCATCATATTTCGACCAACCAACAATTGAAACACATAATCGTCAAAGTTAATAATTCACTTTAATGTTATTAACTTGAGTCTGGGTGGTATAGATACCAGTAGGCCTACTGAGAACAGATTTTTCCATCAAAATGAATAAATAAAAGCTATCAGCATTCAAAGTACAAAAAGACATGTATACATTCAATATGCATCACAAAGCATTCCATGGTCAGTAATTAAAGTGCTGAACGTTCATAAACAAAAGGCTTTAAATCTGCAATATTCTTTAGAAGCGGGACGTTTTAGGAGCTGAGCTTTAAATAGATCCTTAAAACAAACACTCAAGGTACTCCTTCTTAGACAAAAGGCTGTTTTCCCGACACATACGTTAAAGTAAACTTTTTTTCGAGAACATTTTTATCCGAAGAACATGAACCGGGAGTGGCCTAATCCATGAATCCTCCTACACTGCGGTCGTGTGACTGAGGAACACAGACACAGGTACACACTCCCTTAGAACAATGCAATGCGTGTACTAGCATTTATGGCACAGAAGCAGCTTCCAACGTGCGACCTAAAGCTTCAGGGCACTTGAACGCGGGTGAGGTAGTAGAACATCTAGAACACACCTCGTCTACGATAAGCCTCTCCAGGCGAGCTCCCTGACGGAGCTCGCCTGTACTTACCGGAGGTCGGCCTCGGTTCATCGCCGTTACCCGGGGACACGGCCTGCCCGTGACCCCCTCTGAGCAACCCCCTTTGGCGTCGACAAACAAACATGAACTCATGGTGCGCCTGTGATGTGTGCTCTTGAACTGCAGGGGGCGCCCCGGCGAAGGAGAGAGAGAGAGTCAGACGAGGGTAATCCCTCTCCAGTCAGTCCAGTCCGTGTCGGCGGCGAGCACGGAGGTCAGTGAGGGGGCGAGGGAGGGAGCAGCAGGGGGTAGTGGGCGGGGGGGGGGGGGGGGGGGGGTGAGATGAAGTCTAATCTTTGACGTCCTTGAGTACGGTCACCTGAGAGATGGTCTTCTTGACCCGCAGCGCGGTGAGTCGCGCGGCCGCGTTGCCGTAGCAACACTCCCTCATCAGTTTCCCCATCACGCGCAGGGCCTGCGGAGGGAGGAACTGCCTCGTCACGTTATCACTCACTCTCCCCTGAGACACCGTACACTCGCGTGCGTACAGGCAAACACATTTCATCCATGTAAATATCTACAACTTTGTCAAACCATTTTTTTGGACCATTTCCTAAAAGATGCTCCGATGCAAAACGACTCGCAGACGAATTGCAAAAACGAGTCAATGAAGAGCATGTGGGCGTCAGGGCGTCTCGTAGGCTGTGGACTTTGGGCATCGAACCAAGTACCTCCTGGCTTGGAATTGCAACGGGCCTCCCCACTACACCACCCTGTCCCCCGTAGATCCTACGCAGCGACATGGGGCGGGGGGGGGGGGGGGGTGTCTTGCTCAGAGGAGGACGATAGGTTGATCACGGACATTGGGGGTTTGAACCCAGAATCCTCCGGAAACTGGGAGTCCAGGCGCCCTTACTACAGGACTGATCTGACCTATCTCAATACATCTCAGTAGACGTATATATATATCTATATAAATATATAAGTACGTTTGCCACCTGTGATGGTAAAAATATCCCTGATGAGATAATGACCCACAAAACGTTAGTCTGCAGGTGGGGCGCTACGTCTGGCTCCGTCCTGCGAGCAGCACTCACGCCCGCCACGACGAAACACCGTCGCCCCACTAATGCTTGGACCGGGCTCGGTTTCATTAGTTAAAAGGGGTTCTGCACTCAAAGCACCTGCCGATAATGGATCCTGTCCCGGCGATGTGGGGAGTTGTCGCAGAGTTTCAGAGACAGAACATCCCATAATAAGAGAAATAGTTTCAAAGTTGGAAGAATGACTCATCTGTGAGCCATGTCT
>NC_079431.1:3762382-3814882 GCF_026213295.1 Gadus chalcogrammus
TAGACCCCACTGCCTCAGTGTACTGCTCCACCTAGACCCTACTGCGTCAGTGGACTGCACCACCTAGACCTACTGCCTCAGTGGACTGCACCACCTAGACCTACTGCCTCAGTGTACTGCTCCACCTAGACCTACTGCCTCAGTGTACTGCTCCACCTAGACCTACTGCTCCACCTAGACCTACTGCTCCACCTAGACCTACTGCCTCAGTATACTCCTCCACCTAGACCTACTGCCTCAGTGTACTCCTCCACCTAGGCCCTACTCCTGCCTCAGTGTACTGCTACACCTAGACCTACTCCTCCACCTAGACCTACTGCCTCAGTGTACTGCTACACCTAGACCTACTCCTCCACCTAGACCTACTGCCTCAGTGTACTCCTCCACCTAGGCCCTACTCCTGCCTCAGTGTACCGCTCCACCCACCTCTTGGTGCCGACGCGGTGGTTGGCGGGGACGTGGACGGTGTCGGCGCTGGAGTCGTGCTTCACGGCCAGGCCCAGGTCGGCGATGGCGGCGGCACCGCTCTTCTTCACCAGGACGTTCTTGGACTTGATGTCTCGGTGGGCGATGGCCGGCTTCCCTGCAGGTCCAACACGTAGATTTATACATCATAATGTTGTATAATGAATGTATATTACGTCTACTTACCGATTATATAGCAGTATAATGTATGTATATTATACACTATACAGTCATATTGTGTGTGTACATTTACACATTATATAGTTGTATGATGTGTGTATATTTACATATTATATAGTGGTATAATGTATGTTTATTTATAAATTATATAGTAGAATAATGTATGCATATTCTGATTGCGTATAGTAGCATAATTATGCATATTTAGATATGATAAAGTGGTATAATGTATTTACATATTTGCTACAGGTATATACATTATATAGTAGTATAATGTATATATATTGACGTATCTTAATAACATTTGTAGTCAGTTCATATTTAATTCCTCCAGCAGTCCTGACTCCTGTTAGACTAGCTACAGCTCTGTGATAAATGGCCTTCATTCTAAATCAATTATGAGCGCTTATACAACAGACCTGCGTTTCAACTTTAAGATTAGGAACCAACTCTGAAACTCTTTACCCCCTGCTGTGCGTGGCATCTAGTATTAAATATAAAGTAAGGTAGAGATTTTAGGGAGATTTTAAAAATAACTGCAGCGTTATTTTTTAGAAGGGAGGATTAATTCCGCACCGCCATAATCCTCCGCATAGCCCTCCCTGAACACGATGATGAGTGGCCGAAGGTTCATCATCATGAGGGATAACTGTGTCCTGCAAGCTCGTAGCACGGTCTCAGGTCAAGCCAAGTTCACTTGTATATCCCTTCAACACAGAAGAGGGATCCCTCCACCTCAATGAAAACTATGAATGCAGTTTTCAGCATAGGAGTAGACCTCAGTAGTATACTACCGTTAAAGTATTCGTTTACTAGAGTATAAGCACACTCCAGTATTTAACAGCCTCCTGTATGAGTAAACTCCAGTATTAAGCATACTCCAGTATTATAAAACTTGAGTATAAGCAGACTATAGTGTTAGTATACTTCAGTATTATTATCCTCCAGTATTAAGCACACTCCAGTATTAAAACCCTCCAGTATTAGTATACTCTAGGTGGAACATTGGAGACCTACGTTGGAGACCTACGCTAGAGACCTACGTTAATGACCTACATTTGAAACCTACATTTGAGACCTACGTTTGAGACCTACGTTAAAGACCTCTGTTGGAGACCTACGTGAGAGACCTACGTTAAAGACCTACATTTGAAACCTACATTTGAGACCTACGTTGGAGACCTGCGTTGGAGACCTATGTTAGAGACCTACATTAGACAGTCCCTCCAGAAAAATGCGGCCTTTTTTTTTATGATTGCTGCGGCCAAAAATCCTTGATTATGCGGCACGTTTTCTTAAAAAATGCGATGAAATATGCGGCATATTTATGCAATTTTATGCGATGAAAATGCGGGAACTTGCGAAAAATGCAGCTTTTCGATGACTTTCACGTCGCGTAAATACGTCACTTCATGATGTTCCCATGGCAACAGGGGGAAATGGCTGCTCTTGAGTGAAGTGAACGAAAAAGCGGGGATTATGGAATCATGCAAGCCAAACATATTTTGCGCGGAAATCTGCAATTTATGAGGAGAAAGTGCGGCATATTTGAAAAAAAGGGGCCCCCGCATGAATATGCAGACTTTGGCTGATTATGTGTTGAATTATGCGATCGCATAATCGCGTTTTTCTGGAGGGACTGGTTAGAGACCTGCGTTAGAGACCTACGTTAGAGACCTATGTTTGAGACCTACGTTGGAGACCTGCGTTGGAGACCTACGTTTGAGACCTACGTTGGAGACCTGCGTTGGAGACCTACGTTAGAGACCTACGTTTGAGACCTACGTTTGAGACCTACGTTGGAGACCTGCGTTGGAGACCTACGTTAGAGACCTACGTTTGAGACCTACGTTAGAGACCTACGTTAGAGACCTACGTTGGAGACCTATGTTAGAGACCTATTTTAGAGACCTACGTTTGAGACCTACGTTGGAGACCTGCGTTGGAGACCTACCCTGCGTGCCGATGATCTCCATGTGGAGGTGGGCGAGGCCACTGGCCAGGGAGGAGGCCAGCAGCACCATGGCCTCCACAGACACCGTGTAGCGGTTCAGGTAGTCGAAGAGGGAGCCGTGCTCGTGGTACTCCGACACCAGCCACAGCTGGGTCCACGACCCGTTGTCTGGACACACAGAGGGAGAGGAGGACAAAGGCTGGAGGAATGCCTGGTGGAGGCCGAATAGTGACACGCCAAAACTAAGAAAACACTAAGGCCCAATCCCATTTCTACCCCTTACCCCTTAACCCTTACCCCTCCCCCTTGTTTTGAAGGGGTAAGGGGAAGGGGTAAGGGGTAGAAATGGGATTGGGCCTAAATGTTACATCATTGAATAAAAAACGACCATTCAATAATTTCAAATATCATAAAAATAGAGGCATTGAATTATAGTGTGAAATACAAAGACTACGCCCGGTGTACTAAACCAAATTGCTTAATACCTCGTATATTAGGTCCACTAGTATATAAAAAACAACAATACAGACATACAAGCGTTTTCGTCCCTGAGCAACTTCCAAACGTGTTTGGCAGCTATATGCCCTTACTTCGGATGTAGGAGGTCTAAGTCGTTAAGGTAGGGCTAAGGCATAAGGCCCTACCTTAATGACATAAACCATATCCATATACATAAGTAAGGCCCTATAGCTGCAAAACTTGTTTGGACCAAAAGCAGTCGCTGAAAGAATTGACAAGACCCTGAAGGTCAGGTGACTTCCCAGACGCCCTTATACGGTCCCCTTACCCTTGTTGTCGGCGGCGATGAAGCCCAGGATGTTCTCGTGCCGCAGCATGATGGTCTGGTAGATCTCGGCCTCGCGGAACCAGGAGCGCTCCTCCCGCGACGAGAAGATCTTCACCGCCACGTCCTCGCCGCGCCACTTCCCCCGCCACACCTCGCCGAAGCGGCCCTTCCCCACGCACTCCTGCAGCACGATGGTCCTCGCGATGGTCCGCTGGACCAGCAGCGGCAGCCCTGGGGGGGGGGACAGCGGGGAGGGACGGTGGGACCAGGGTTGAAAATGTAGGCCGGGTTTTTTACTTTTTAAAGATCGCTTAAAACACATAAACTCCTTCCCCTCATCGCCTCCCTCCTTTTAACTATTCCTAGTTTTATATACCGACTTCAGTCTTTTAACTACCCGGTTCACCTGTCGACTCGGTTCACCTGTCGAGTCGGTTCACCTGTCGACCCGGTTCACCTGTCGACCCGGTTCACCTGTCGACCCGGTCAACCTGTCGACTCGGTCAACCTGTCGACTCTGTTCACCTGTCGACCCGGTTCACCTGTCGACCCGGTTCACCTGTCGACTCTGTTCACCTGTCGACCCGGTTCACCTGTCGACCCGGTTCACCTGTCGACGCGGTTCACCTGTCGACGCGGTTCACCTGTCGACTCGGTTCACCTGTCGACCCGGTCCACCTGTCGACGCGGTTCACCTGTCGACGCGGTTCACCTGTCGACTCGGTTCACCTGTCGACCCGGTTCACCTGTCGACGCGGTTCACCTGTCGACCCGGTCCACCTGTCGACTCGGTTCACCTGTCGACCCGGTTCACCTGTCGACGCGGTTCACCTGTCGACCCGGTCCACCTGTCGACGCGGTCCACCTGTCGACTCGGCCCACCTGTCGACTCGGTCCACCTACCGGAGCCGGATCCCGACGTGCTCATGTCATAGATGAGCTCCTTCAGACACTTGTCGGGGGACATGACCAGGTCCTCCAGCGGCTCCTCTGGGTCCTGCTTGTTGGCCCTCCGGTAGGAGCAGCGCTGGCTCTGGAGGGCCAGGACCCCCAGCAGGCCGGCCACACACAGCAGGCAGCAGGGCACCACCACCACCAGGGCCAGCTCCAGCCCGGCCCAGCCCGGCTCCGCCGACGGCCTGTCTGCCCACCGCGACCAGGGAGAGGGACAGCGTCAGCACGCTGGGAACTGGTGTGTACTGGTAGATACTGGTATATACTGGTATATACTGGTATATACTGGTATGTACTGGTATGTACTGTTATGTACTGTTATACATGCTAAATAGTGTTATATAGTGTTATGTACTGGTATGTACAGTTATATACTGGTATACACTGGTATATACTGTTATGTACTGGTATGTACAGTTATATACTGGTATATACTGGTATATACTGTAATGTACAGTTATACATGCTAAATAGTGTTATATAGTGTTATATACTGCTGTGTACTGCTGTATACTGTTATATACTGTTATATACTGGTATATACTGTTATATACTGTTATATACTGTTATGTACTGTTATGTACAGTTATACATGCTATATAGTGTTATATAGTGTTATACTGTTGTGTACTGCTATATACTGTTATGTACAGTTATACATGTTATATTCTGTTAAACATGCAAGGTAATGTAATATACTGTTCATCATACTGTTCGTATGTAGTAGTACTGTAAGATACTGTTATAGACAGTTATGTTCTGTAATATCCTGTAATATACTGTTATGATCTGTTATACAAAAAGCACATTTAAACATTTAATTAAATCTGTGAAAGTCAGTAGTCAAATGTGTGCTGGCTTTATGTCTTTATGGCTCTCAAGGTCGGTTATGACTATAAAAGTCTTCTAGTGTGTTCCCAGATGAACAAGCAAAAGGATTTGACCGGGAGTAGAAAAAAAGAGACAAAACTGTCAACAGGGGGGAAACACAGGTGACCGTAATTCTCGCCAACAAAGATGACGCACATTTCACAAGGGGGGTGAACAAGAAGTGCGTGGGGTTTGTCAGGATTCTGACCGCTAAGAGAGGGCTTTCGGTAACAGCGTGTATGCTGCGGACAATAAGAGTCTCAAAACTCAACAGCCTATCAACAAGGGTTTGAGACCCGAGTTCTGTCTGGGTTAGAGTCCTAGAATCCGGGTTGGAGTCCCGGAGAAAGGATCAAGTTCCTTTAGGTCGGGTTGGAGTCTCTGATACGTGGGTACCAGAGAGACTGTTGATCTGATCTTAAATACATTCCACTTTCTAAAATGCTGATCTGTTTTACAAATTTCTTTGCATGTGTTTCTTATCTATTATTTTATTTTATTGTATGACAATGTTTATATATGAAGCACTTTGAGGTCCGCTTGTGGATGAAAAGTGCTACATAAATAAAATTGCCTTGCCTTGCCTATCAGCATTTTGATGCATTCATAGACACAGAGTGTGCACGGTCTAATGCGTCCACTTTACCCTCACATGTGTGTTGCTTGTTTCCGTACCGATGTCAAGTATCAATCTTGTGTTCACACAATGATGCTAGTACCCTCTAGTGGAGTTTCCATCAGCGCTCAAAGGAGGAAGCTGTGGAAGAGGAAGAATAATAATTCTGCATGTAAAATCGCACCGATGATATGGCCTCCTTCAAAGGCCGTCAACACTCACAAAGCCACGACGAGCAGAATACAAACAAGCAGTCTCTCTGCACTTTGGCTGGCTCTACTTTGGGATTAAACCTCTCAGTCCGCGTAGTATGATGATCCTCTTGCAGGATTTGGGACATACTATCTTTAGAAACATTCTCTCTTTCCGCTCCGGGCCTGGTGATTGTGGGGGTGAGCCGAAGCCTGACCAGACAGCCAGACACAACACAGACCCACGCCATTGTGTCTCATCGCTTTAATGACCGTCCTATAGGTGCAGCGATGGATAACAGGATATGGGATTCCTTTCTGTTAGGTCATGACTGCATGCTATTGGTTATGGATAGCCGCCCTGCGTAGGACTTAGTTGGTAACACAAACGCCATGGAATCAAACATGAAAACGTGTATGTGATTCATTCGATTACAATTGAATTCTTAATACAACTTGGAGGTAATTAGGTAATGATTCTAGTTTTGCTATGCACAAGCCGATTGTTTGTTATGTGATTATAGCATTTTTTGAGTACCTGAAACATATTGCGAGAAAGTGAACACAAAATTGAGATATTTCAAATGTTGTATTTGTAACCCTGTACAATCTTCTTGCAGAGGGACAAAAACAACAACTTAAGAGCAGTTGTTTCTTTCATTCCTGTAGCCTGCTGACTCTCTCTCCTTGACAAATAAATAAAGTCCTTATTCACCATTTCTAAGCACTCACCACCGCATGAGAGATCACATCCCAAGTCCCCACAACGTTTTCTCTATCATCAGGTTTTATGCATCGATGTTTTTATTCAGTGGCAGTTTTGAGGAGAGATGGGATAAGCTATTCATGACTAAAAGTATTAATCGTCTCCGTTATTATTCTGACATTTAAAACCTGTCCTTGCCTCTTTCTCTCTCTCTCTCCTCTCTCTCTCCTCTCTCTCTCTCTCTCTCCTACCTATCAACTACACCAAAAGGGACTTGGAATGTGAGTTTAACAGTATCACTAACGATGATTATTTGGATATAATGATGAATTATTTTTTCATATTAAATCAGATTTCTATATTTTCTTGCACTCTCTGTCGTTGGCTGAATAGCTTTTGATCAAAAATCTGCAGATGGCCAACACGATTCCTCGGGACTAAACAAATACAATATCGTATCAATACTTGTATCATGTAAACTCACATACAACATGTCTCCCTGTTAATCTCCCTGTTATACTCCCCGTAGTATTTCTGAAAAAGCAAAACGCTGCACTATTAAACAGCATTTGTATTGCATGTACTGTATGCATTACATCCGCATTCTGGTATCTGGGCAAAGTCAGTGTTGCTCCACAGAAGTGCAGAGAGAAGTGCTATAGAGAGACTAGGAAGGTTTGAACAGCCGTCTATGTAAATGCTACCATGAAGCTAATCAGAGAGGGTACAGGGTATGGAGAACAGTTGGCAGTATAAGAGCAGGGGACGGATTGATTCTGCTGTCTGTTGTCCTGACCCCCCCCCCACACAGCCCCAGCCCTCTTCCCTCGACACCCAGATAAAGCGTCCATATATCCTCCCGGCTCCAGTCCAGTCAGGGCCCAAAGGGGATCACATTGATACTCATCATGATAGGATGAATTTGTCAAAGATTGAACTTTTTCGTTTTATTGATCCCTATCCTTTCATTGGCACAGACGGCCACTAGGAAACACCTGCATATCAGCATTGCCCACAATCAATGTGGTTGCCAGGGCAACCAAGAAACCTGATGTGCCAACTGTGCACTGCAGTCCCAACTCTGCTGACATAATGAATACCTTTGAGTCTCGTAAATACAGATACTCAAGCCACTGTGAGTCAGCATGTTCTTGTGCAGCCATTTACAGCCACGGCAGCACAAGACATACACTGCAACATCATACACAAGCTGCCTTTCAAATCAAATGACTGTTTCCAGTCGTTTATTTTCATCTCGCTCGGAAACACACAGCCGGAGAACAAACATAGGGTTGTAATAAACCTTTTGTTTGGCTATGGGGACCAGAAAGGAAAGGTTTTACTCATAACCAAGGCATGATTCATCAGAGGACAAGGCCAGTGTGTTATGCTGTGATTGGACACGTGTGTAGGTTGAGGATGTTCAAAAGCAGTTTTTCTTTTTACATTCCATAATCACTTTCTGCCTAAGGCATTATACTAAATACAAGATGAACCTTTAAATACATCTTGGGCAATTATGCTATGAGGCTAACGATATGTCGGAGGACCCTCTAGTCCGACTCAGGCCCACATGAGCGTAGACGAGGTATTTATAAACCATGGAGAGTGATGGTTCCCCTGGTACCACCGCCAGCAGAACACGACATCACAGGTCTAGCGGAACCGGGCTCCATGAGTCTGGCAGAGGAGACCGTCCAGTCTGCCAGGGAAACGCAGTTGTGAAAGAACGGAATGAAGAGTGAGAGAGAGAGAGAGAGAGAGAGAGAGAGAGAGAGAGAGAGAGAGAGAGAGAGAGAGAGAGAGAGAGAGAGAGAGAGAGAGAGAGAGAGAGAGAGAGAGAGAGAATATATAAAGAGAGAGCGAGATAGGGTGAGGAAAGGGAGAGGATAGGGGGAGAGCAGAGGGAGAGAGAGGGTGAAGAGAGGGCGGAGAGCAGAGAACACGACATCACAGGTCTAGCGGAACCGGGCTCCATGAGTCTGGCAGAGGAGACCGTCCAGTCTGCCAGGGAAACGCAGTTGTGAAAGAACGGAATGAAGAGTGAGAGAGAGAGAGAGAGAGAGAGAGAGAGAGAGAGAGAGAGAGAGAGAGAGAGAGAGAGAGGAGAGAGAGAGAGAGAGAGAGAGAGAGAGAGAGAGAGAGAGAGAGAGAGAGAGAGAGAGAGAGAGAGAGCGAGAGAGAGAGAGAGAGAGAGAGAGAGAGAGAGAGAGAGAGAGAGAGAGATAGAGAGAAAGAGAGAGAGAGAGAGAGAGAGAGAGAGAGAGAGAGAGAGAGAGATCGAGAGAGCAGAGAGAGACGTGAGAGGAGAGAGAGAAAAGGGAGAAAATGGAGGGGCAAGAGGTAGAGACGGGAGAGGGAGGAAGGAGAGAGGAGAGAGAAGAGAATGAAATTAGAAGCGAGTAGATAGAGAAGAGAGAGAAGAGAGATTATGTCCTTGGCGTCACGTCAGCTCCCACTCGTCTGCTTAATGACTGAATAAATGCAAATAACACAAAATCACACCGCCGCCCCCATCACCACATGCCCCATCGCCGCTCCGGGCCGTACCTGAGTACAGGTGCAGCGTCACGTTGTTACAGAAGTCGGTGAAGCAGCAGTGCCTCTTGGACAGGTTGCGGGAGCCTTGGCAGAACATCTGCCCGCTGTACTGGGCCGGCGTCAGGCATGACTTGACCCGCTCCTCCTTGCCGTTGACCAGCGTCACCGAGTTCCAGCATGCCCCGGCCGGTTCCGTCTCGCACGTGTGGTTCGTGCACAGGTGGCACACACACCTGAGGGCTGGAGGAAGGAACGAAGGAACAGTCAGCAACTCTCCGTGTTCGCTATGTTTTAGTCACTCGCAGATTGTGTCCTCGCAGCCTCGCTAGGCTAATTGGAAGCCGATTTGGACGAAGGTGTCACGAGGGTTCAGTCTGTCACCTACCTGTGGAGCTACTTTCGACCCACCAAATAGATCATTATTATTATAACAAATCTTTGTATATTACTCATCCCTACTGTATTCCCCCTTTAAGTCTTTAAACATAGCCTACGTAGGATAAAGAAAAATATACAAGGGCCAAATTATCTAAAACTACATATGTAAATAAATGACTAAATAGAAATAAATGACTAAAAGGAACTAAATGATTAAATGCAACGCCTTTGCTTTATTTTCCACCAGCAGTGCTCCTTTCCACAACATGCAACCTGTTTCAAATCCTGCTGACTAAACCAGTATAACCACCCTATGTGTCTTTTATGATCGTCCCTGTTGTTATGATGAAACCAGGCACCACCTCCAAAGAAACAGCGACGCATATTTTGAAAAATATAAATTTTTTCCACGTTGCTTTCACAGGAGCGTGAGAAACGCCTTGGCAACAGCAGCTCAGTCCCGCGTTACTCCGCTGCAGGTCTGAGAGACAGTGTTGCCAGATTGGGCCATATTTCCCCGCCCAATCTGGCCCAATCTGGCAACACTCATTGAGACGTAATACGACGCAAGGAGCCGCAACACGACGCGAGGATACGCAATAAGACGCAAGGAGACGCGCGGTATACGCCGAGGGAACATCGCAGGAGCTGCCGTTTTCCTGAACTGTCTGTGGGGGGGGGCACTGGTTATGTAAGACGGACTCTGCTGCTGGAGGGGCTGTAATGCCTCTTAATCTAACACCCGGATAAGCTGCTGCTCTTCTGGGTGGCTGATGTGCTATCCTGCCTGGCCGGGGAAGGCTGCTGGGACCGGTCACAGCCAGGTTCTCACAGAAAAACGCATGGGAACTGAGTTTATATCCTTCAATGTTTAGTGGGGTTACTGCTGGTTATTCTACCTGGAGGCTGATTACAAATCAGGGCCTCCATTAGTTCAATGTCTTGATCATGATTTCATGTATAATGGGTTCCCTGCATGTCATTTTCAATAGGAAATCTTGATTTTAGTGTCATAGTTTTAGTTTTCACATGTTTGCTCACATTGAAAATAGTTAAACGTGAAGTTATAACAACATATTAAACGTTATAGGCTAAGGTGCACACTAACAATGGATTTATAATTGAGAGTATGGACTTCGTGACTAAAAAGTATTAAATGCAAATAAAATACTTATGTATAAGGTCTTCAAGATTGAATGATCTCTACTAAACATATAACAAAAAAATGGCCTTCATATTTCTGTGTGGCCCTTGCACCTGACCAACCAGGGAAGGCTTTGTTTCATAAACATTTCGTTTTTAACTCTAAAAGAAACAAATCTATACTTGTAAAGCGTAACTGCTTTATAATTGTAGCTTTTTTAACACCTATAGTCACACTTTAAACGATTGCATAATATAAAATATATGGCATTATATAAAAAATAGAAATTTTAAAATAGAAATACACAACTATCAATCAAATATGCTGATCTTAACAGCGCAAATATTTTTCTCATGCACCTGTACTTTTTTTTTTTACTATGAATATAACAAAATGTGGGCGCAGGCCATTGACACTGGCTCTGGAAAGAGTGAGAGGCACAGGAGCAGCAGGTGCTTTTCTTGCCCCTCTGTGTTTGATCACTCAACCGCCAGTTTCAAGCGTGCTTCTCTGGGAACGAGGTATGCCGATCATCAGGTGCGTCTGACAGTGGAGGTGATCGACGATGACGTTGTCGGCGGTGTATTAGAGGCGCCTGTGAGCAGCCTTTGCTTGCTTAAGAAGAATCGGCTACACTAAGCAAATATTAGATCACAAAAATAAATACAGAGTGAGTACATAACGCCAAGAGCACCGTGAGATCAAATACTGTTGCAGGGATGCAAATCCTAGTTAAGTTTGATAATTAACAAAGTATAATTGGCCGATGTCAAACATCAAGAACAGGAGAATGAACACAAGGAGTAGCAGATAACCGGTCCAACCTCAGACTTAACAATCTTATTTTCCTTGTGGTTAACCGATAAAATCCAGATGAGTAACCTACTGATGAAACAGCCGGTCCACAAAAACACATGAAAACACACCACTACTTGGCAACCAGGCCCCTTGACCCGTGGATCACCCAGGTGACTCACTCCTGACATCTGTTCCATGTGCTGGTCGTATTTATAGGCACTACTGTTTATTTAGGGTGCCGAATCACCAAGCTGTTCCAATCACAGAGGACCGCTGTCCAGGGGTTAGGCTTTCCAACCCCTGGATAGCTTACACTGGAAAAACAACAAGCTTGTTGTTTTCCCTGGATGTTATAGGCCTATACACTGTATTTTATTATTGCCAAAGTTTCAGTGTGTTGAGCGCATGAGTTCTAGCGGTTACCTACCAATTGGTGAAGCAACCATAAGCACCCATTTAATGTCCATTTCTTTCTCCATCACAAAAATATTCCTACTGATAATGAAAATGATTGCTCAGACTCCTTAAACTCTCATGTGCTTTGAGTAGTAGTAGGGCTACAATCTGACATGATCTCCATTCCAAGCACCAATGTAGGCTATGGGTCACATGGCATTATAACAATGAATAATAATAATAAAAAAAAAGCAATTAAAAAAATATTTCGACTGCACGTCGTTATCATGCTAAGTATTAAAGACAACCATAAAAAATAAAAGATAAAGCAGTCCTGAGAACAAACCCTGAGGAGCGGAACGTGTTGCAGAGTCCAGGTGGGTTGCAGTACCTTGGCTGAGCTGAGCGACGGACAGGAAAAGCAGCGCCGCCTCGACGCTCAGGGTCCGCAGACGATTCATCGCCGCGGTCGCATCTGGTCGTCTTGCTGCTGCCGCTGCCGCCGCCGCCGCTGCTGCCACTGCTGGACTCTGTTTAAACTGCTATTCCACCAGAATTCATCCCACTTTTTGAGTTGGCGCACTTCGACCACGACGCGCCCCGTGCATTGCTCCCTCTCAACAGGCACACACACAGGCGCACACCCGATAAGCAAAGAGCGAAAAGTGTATACGCAATAAAAGAATCGCTCCGCCTCTGTTGACAGGAGTAAGAGGATTACCGCGCTCTACACCCCAATGATAAACACACTGGGAGGGACTCCTTGACTGGAGGAGAGAGTGGGCACCTAGTGTCCAGTCGACTCTGCCCCCCGCTGTGCTTGAAGTAAGGAGGGCTGCGTATGAGGCTTCTCCTCGTGTCCTTAGTGCGTCCCTCCGGTTTATGCTCCTCCGGTAATGGTCCCAACAAATGAGTCGATTAAGCGAAACGCGCCATCTGTCTCTGTTGGTTCCTTGTCCCTGCAGGTGGCCTTAAAAACGTTTACCTGTTTCCCAATGCGAAATGGTCAGTCGGTGTGTGTGAGCCACTGATGACCACCAAGCGAGCGCCTTCTGAGCCTTTGCTCCAAAACAGTGAGCGAAACACTAGCTAGGCTCCAATATCTCAGTGCTCTGTGAGTTTGTCTCCTTATCTCTAATTATCTGCAGACATTCCCTGCGTAGCTGAACTCATCCAACCTGAAATTGCAATTTGCAATTACAGGAGGGGTGGTGTCACTTTGTTTTGATCTGGGTTATTGCATGCAAATATTTAAAACATTTGCACGCATATGTTTGAATAACATCTTTTAAAATATATATATATATCGCAATGTCATCAAAACCATGCATTGTTTTTGTACAATTATATATTCTATAATATGTGCAGATCATAAAAACAATTGATAATTGCAGATTGAAAGTATAAAATAGTCAAATTCCTGTCCACTTCAAACGTCTTCAGTTGCCTACTATAGGCCAACATTGGCCCACTATGAAGACCACTTAAAG
Source organism: Gadus chalcogrammus (assembly GCF_026213295.1). Lineage (NCBI taxonomy): Eukaryota > Metazoa > Chordata > Actinopteri > Gadiformes > Gadidae > Gadus > Gadus chalcogrammus. The sequence continues at coordinate 3,775,853 of NC_079431.1, forward strand.
CCCACTTGTCAATCTATCTATCAGGACGTGATGCATGCCACCTTTTCACTGAGTAGGACCGTAGGACAAACGCAGGTGTCAATCATAGCTCTAACTATGGGTCTCATATCTAGTCTGCAGTGGCTCATCTGTGGCAAAGCATCTGTGATGAAACAATTTTCTAATAAAGACATTATCGTGATGAAGAGCAACCATGAATTGAATGCAAAGCAAACCCAAAGTCTGCGTCGATAGCACTCGCCCATCAGAGCCGTGGTTCTGTGTGAAGAGAGCACTTTGAGTCCGGGATCCCTTTTAAGGACTTCACTCAGAGTGGTAATACCCAATTCAATAGCAAACACTTACTTAGGGACTGTGCCTAGAATAGCAGTTAAAAGATAAACATTGGATGATACAATTGATTTTAGTTTATACAAGCCAATTTACTCATCAAGTGTCTGTGATTGTGACCATTTCCCGTTTGTGTTCATGGAATTCACTGTGTATATAATTGATCAAACAAGTTGGTCTTTTTTTTAAAGCCAGGTTTACCGTCACTACATTCGACAGACCTGAACGTTTCATCCAGATCAGCTCAGATATTGTAGCCCTTCTGTTGACAATGTGAATGAGACCTAATCTGGTTTAAAAAAACAAACAGATTCTATGCCGGCTGACAAAAGTATAGTGACACTATTCAGTAGTTTGTATGTATTATGTTGACTGTGGTACAGTGTATATATTTGGGACAAATTAGTACAGGTGTATATATTTGGATGACAGTATGTAGTACAGTGTTTATATGTGGGTGATATTTTGTTTGAGGGTGAGAATTGTCAGTTGGATAGAGACACAGCTGTTGGCTGTTCTTGTAAACAGCATCAAAACAAAAGAGACCAATCAATGATTACAATCTTTCTGTTTAATTAATAGAAATCACTATTTGATATAAAATATTAAAGAAATTAAAAAAAAAAGGCTGACGTTTGACTTCAATGACTCCGACAATGCACCCATTAAGACAACAATGCACGCATTAAGACACAGCATCACAGGCTTATACTGCTCCTGGGGGAATGAGTCCCAGCATCAACTAGCTTACATCGTATTTGTTCTTTTAGCATTCTTCTCTTTAAAGCCTGATAAAAATAAAGAAACACAGAATATGTAGAGAAGGTATTAATGTCAAAGTGTAGGGCGGAGTTTCCGTGACTTTCCGGTACATTTGGGTTGAGAACCTCTTGTGATGATTCGTTATGACCTCTGGTAACTAATGTTACAGGATCAGTGAATCCCTTAGGCTAAACCGAGAGAGTAACCAGAGTTGTAAACTACCACTTCTGATCTGGCATGTTGAGCACTTTCCATCAGAAGAGCAAAAAAATAGAACTCCCCATTGCGAATAAATTATGCCAAGACGTACCATTGCAATGACAGAAATAAAGAGGTATTGCTAATTACTACATCTTCCAATTTGTGCTTCAAAATGAATAACGCGTTAAAGAATTTCTGTTGTTCTAAACTGAAACTAGAACACTCCAAATCCCCGGCAGCAGTGTCTCGTTCTCCTTCCTCTTCCTCTTCTTCTTCTCTGAATACTTTACACCAGCAGTGAAGCCTCAATGTCTCTCCTATGATTACAGCTCACGGTCTGATCTCCCAAGATGCAACGGCGGTCTCGGAGAAGCCCTGTGGGCCATCTCTCGGATTCCAAAATGTCCCCCCTTCTTGTCGAGCTTGTGTTTCCTTTACAAAATAAATACAGTGTGCCACTATAAGGGCACCGGGCTGGATCCTCCGGTCTCGATGCGACCAGCTCCCAGGTCTGGACGTCTCGATGCAGGGCCCCCGAGGGGGCTCCCCTCTCCCCCCATCGCGGCCCCTCAGATGTCCGTTTTGATTTTGTCCAGCGAGTTGTCGATCTTTGTCAGAGTCTTTTTGATGCGCAGCGCCGTCAGCCTGGCCGAAGGGTTCTGGTACCAGCACTCCTTCATGAGCTTAGCCATGGACGATAGGGTCTGGGGAGACACAGGGGCCACAGTTAGGTCATCATGAAGCCGCCCACTACCTGCTTCTTCACCACCCCACTGCCCACCAGTGCCTTCCCTCTGTGACTTTAGCTTTGACGTCTTTATTTACGTGAGCCTCATAGCGTAATTGCCGTAGTCATATTTTGGCCATATTGTGATACCTAACCTAACTCTACTCTCGTAACTCTGCTGATTCACTGTGTCTCATTGGCTATATCCTAAGCCAGTCAGAGTGCTTTTTTTACATTCCATAATCACTATCTGCCTATGTCATCTATTTGACTCAGGCATTTTCGAACCTAAATACAACATGAACCTTAAAATATGACCTGGGCATTATGCTATTAGGCTAACGTTATGACAAAACGAATCATTAAGTCATTACATTGGTCACTTTAAGTATAAAATGTTTACCAAGTCATTGCTTCGGGGACCCGAGGTGAATGATTTCTTTACTGCTTCATTAAATGCAATGTCTTCTCTACCAATCTGTCCTTACACCACAACGTTGGACCTGCTTAAATACAAATGTACATCTGGACTCACAGGGTCTGAGAACCATCTGTTGGGGATGTTGGGCCTTTGTTGGTCCACACACACCACCTTCTTCATGTCGTCGAAGCTGGGGTCGCTTGGGACCACGTCGTGGAAAGGAGGCTTGTATTCTTCCACGATGCCTGGAGGTGGAGAAAGCAAGAACAGCAACACACCTTTGAGCTCCTGGGGGGAACATGACATGACATATAGGGTAGAAAACCCATTTCTACCCCTTACCAATACCCCTCCCCCTTTTTTTGAAGGGATAAGGGGAAGGGATAAGGGGTAGAAATGGGATTGGGCCATAGTAACATCATGACTGCTGATAAGGTCTACTTCAAAGTCAACTTTAGCTTTTATTCATCCGTTCAATCAAATGAAACGTTTTTTTTGCCTGACTGTAAGCTAATGATAAGCTCAGCCACTGAGCTGAGGTGAGAAAGTACAACCAATCTGCTGCTCACATCACCACTAAGGGACAGGCGTGCTTATCAGAAGGCCAACATCTAGATTAAGACACTTTGTTGTGCTGTTAAGAAATGTGAGTCATGTGATCAAAGAACGGTGTGTGATTGGACAGTCAAGGCCACGTCACTTACAGAGTCTCTCGTTATCGATTGACCCATTGATGCATTCAAGGAAACTGGTAATGCTGTTAACTTAACCGCCCTACGCCTCAAGCCTTTCGATCTTTCTACGTACCGCATGTTGCCTTTTTTTAAGTGAGCCGTAATTCCCACTCAAATAAATCGATGGTCGCACAAATAATGGAGTTTGACTGGGTGAAATGATACATTAAAACCCTCAAACATCGTTTGTAACAGTTATGACCAAAGACTAATCTCTTCCAGTCTGTCCTGTGCACCATTGATACGATCGTTCAAACAGCAGACGAACAGAGTGAGAACTAGGGATGCACCGAATATTCGGCCACCGAACATGTTCGCCCGAAAATGGCCCAAAACATCATGTACGGTTTCGGCCGAAGGAGTAAAAAGGCCGAAAATAATACACCGAGCATTTTTTATTTTGGATAAAAAAATAAAAAAATGTTTTACTCATTTATTTAAAGGAACATTCTTCTTAAATTCTTGCTATAAGGTCTGCTGGAATGTTAGAAAACGTTCAGCATTAAATAAATATTAAAATTAATTAAATTAAAATGAATGAAAAACAGCAAAGCCACATTCGGTATTCGGTTTCGGTTTCGGCCAAGACTTTTCATTTCGGTGCATCCCTACTGAGAACTGTGTGTGAGTGCGTGCACCGAAATATTTATGCATATACTGTGTCTGTGAGCTGACAGTGATAACATATTGCGGGTGCGTGCGTGCGTGTGTGCGCGTGCGACCCACTGACCGTTGCTGACGGTGCGCCGGGCCACCTCCCACAGCACCAGACCCAGGGCCCAGATGTCCACCCGCTTGTAGGACTCGAAGCAGTCCGTCTGCACCGAGTCGTCCAGCACCTCGGGAGCCATGTAGCGCTTGGTGCCCACCTTGGGGTTGTTGCCCACGTCCAGCTCGTTGGTGTCCTGGAAGTGCATCACCGCCAGGCCTGGGGGGGGGGGGGGGGACATTTTAAATGTTCAATAAGCTGTCAAGTATTTTCTCTTAACTCAAAACCTGGAAAGGAGGATTTTCGGTCAAACCTTGATTTGTGCGGTGCACCAACGAAAGCGTCTCTGTAGTAACAGGTAGGTCCTCCAAGACATTAACCAGAGTAGAACGAAGGTTTGAGGGGAGGATGCTTTTAAAATTCTGTCTGACGGAAAGATAAGCAGCTGGGTTTTGGCCCTGAGAGGCTCCCCCTGCCTTTGAACTTCTTCCATTTTCTTCCCAACAACAACAACACCACCACCACCACCAACCAACCCCCATCGCCCCCCCCCCCCCCTAACAGAGCAACCAATCTCCCTGTTCCGATCAAAACAACAATAACCTTGATTTCCCTGTAAACCAGAACATGTTGACACACGAGAGAATGAGAGAGAGAGCGAGAGAGAGGGAAGGCTTCGCCAGAACAGCCAATTAAAATGCCCAAACCCTCCCCTGCCCAGGTTAGATCCGGATGCTGGATTGGATTATTTATTAACAGCACAAAGAACATTGGCAGTCCGACGGCAGCGGGCTGAAGTGGCTCTTAATGTGTTTTTAGTTAGCGAAGCGGCAGCACTGCTACTCTCTCTAATGACAGAGACGACGACATTGATTAATAACAGACCGGCTGGCAGTGTCTCAATGAGTCTGACTGCACCCCCCCCCCCCCCCCCCAACCCCCCAACCTGACGCCATCACACAGGAACATCTGACTAAAACAAGTGGAGAAACACAAACGGGGCCAAGAAAAGCCCGGGGAAACAGCGCCCACGGCATCAACACTTAGACCTTTATCATGTTCCATTTGCCGTGATTATAATGACAATATCCATTGTCAGAATCACGGCCCTAAATGTTATATTCTGTGAGTTATTTTCATATGCTCTCTTTTGTACTCTTGTTTTCGTTTCTTGTTTGTCACAAACCGTGGTTTGGCCATCGGCAGATTTGTCCTTGTTAACGACCGTTTTTTCCTGCATACAAAGGAGGTGTTATGGCAGCATGTGGCACAGGAGGTAGAGAGGGTAGGCGGGTAACCGGAAGGTTTGCTAGTTCGATCCCCTAGCACCTCCTAGCTGAGCGTCGAGATGTCCCCGAGCAAGGCACACATAACTGCTGTCGCCTTGCGTGGTTGACACCGCCGACAGCGTGAACGGGTGAATGTGGGGCAACATTGTAATGCTCTTTGAACGGCCACGGGTTAGAAAAGCGCTGCATAGACGCAGTCGTTTCGCCGTTCTAGACACTCACCAAGGTCGGCGATGCAGCACTGCCCCGTCTTGTTCACCAGGATGTTCTTGCTCTTCAGATCACGGTGGGCGATGGCCGACTTGCCCTGCGTGCCGAAGATCTCCACGTGGAGGTGGGCCAGGCCGCTGGCGATGGACAGCGCCATCCGCAGGCACCCGCCGGCGTCCAGCGTGCTGAGCTGCAGGTAGTCGTACAGCGAGCCCATCTCGTGGTAGTGGGTGATGAGCCACAGCTGGGTGCTGGAGTTCCTGGACGTCATGTCCGACGCGATAAAGCCTGAGGAGGAGGAGGAGGAGGAGGAGGAGGAGGAGGAGGAGGAGGAGGAGGAGGGGGCGTGAGTCTCGACTCGATGATGAAGATCAGTTTAAACTCTAAAAGGCAACCACACACCGGACCAACTGCCCGATTCGCGTCGGTAAATGGGCGTCGGGCTATTTAATCTGGCCGACTCGAACACCGACATGGGTGGTACACACCTACGGGATTACAGCCGACGCCGAACGTTCCGAAAACACGAAAACCGGAAGTAGCAGGTCCTCTTCTTCGATGAACGCCGACGTGGCCGATTTGAGCGACCACACCAAATAGACTCATGTCACCGACGCCGATTTTCTCACCGACGACGAGTTTCGGTCCGGTGTGGGCTTGCCTTAAAGGCTCTCTGGTTTATCGTCACCAGGTTGTGATTGGACGTCGTTCACGGTTTGAAAGGGGTGATATCACGCCACCAGTGGTGTGTGTGATTAGCCATTACACTGCCTTTCCCTGTGTCTTACAACATCACTAGTGGGCGTGTCCACCGAGATGTATGACGGATAGATCAGCAACATTTGCCGTAGTCCACTGGTTAGGGTAGTGGACTGATCTATCCAGCATACATCTAGGTGGAAACGGCCACTAGTGATGCAACTAGGGCACAGGGAGAGCATATTTTCAAACGGCTTCTTGTAATGGCTGATCACACTCACACTTGCCGTCATGATATCACCCCTTTAAAATCGATCCACTGAGGACATCACAAGTGGGAGTGGCCACCTATATGATTGGTAATTCGATCACCCCTCTGATGGACTGTACCAACAGGAGTATCTCTGTTGATACAGACCGCGGTAATGACTAAATTTGCCTCACACATGGTGGTAAAGTAGAGGCCCTTTAAAAATGGTATCGCAGCGAGAGGATGTCATTATTTATGAAGTCAAGCTGAGTCAATTGTGTTTGTGCAGCCCTTCATAACAGAGCCTCAAAGGGCTTGAAAAAGGTTCAATCATCTGCAATGATTAGTTTGATGTTTCCAAACTTCAGCTCTTTTAATGACTTAGGTCGACTCATCATGCATGCATCAAAGCTCACACATGCAATGACTGACTGACAGACAGACAGACAGACAGACAGACAGACAGACAGACAGACAGACAGACAGACAGACAGACAGACAGACAGACAGACAGACAGACAGACAGACAGACAGACAGACAGACAGACAGACAGACAGACAGACAGACAGACAGACAGACAGACAGACAGACAGACAGACAGACAGACAGACAGACAGACAGACAGACAGACAGACAGACAGACAGACAGACAGACAGACAGACAGACAGACAGACAGACAGACAGACAGACAGACAGACAGACAGACAGACAGACAGACAGACAGACAGACAGACAGACAGACAGACAGACAGACAGACAGACAGACAGACAGACAGACAGACAGACAGACAGACAGACAGACAGACAGACAGACAGACAGACAGACAGACAGACAGACAGACAGACAGACAGACAGACAGACAGACAGACAGACAGACAGACAGACAGACAGACAGACAGACAGACAGACAGACAGACAGACAGACAGACAGACAGACAGACAGACAGACAGACAGACAGACAGACAGACAGACAGACAGACAGACAGACAGACAGACAGACAGACAGACAGACAGACAGACAGACAGACAGACAGACAGACAGACAGACAGACAGACAGACAGACAGACAGACAGACAGACAGACAGACAGACAGACAGACAGACAGACAGACAGACAGACAGACAGACAGACAGACAGACAGACAGACAGACAGACAGACAGACAGACAGACAGACAGACAGACAGACAGACAGACAGACAGACAGACAGACAGACAGACAGACAGACAGACAGACAGACAGACAGACAGACAGACAGACAGACAGACAGACAGACAGACAGACAGACAGACAGACAGACAGACAGACAGACAGACAGACAGACAGACAGACAGACAGACAGACAGACAGACAGACAGACAGACAGACAGACAGACAGACAGACAGACAGACAGACAGACAGACAGACAGACAGACAGACAGACAGACAGACAGACAGACAGACAGACAGACAGACAGACAGACAGACAGACAGACAGACAGACAGACAGACAGACAGACAGACAGACAGACAGACAGACAGACAGACAGACAGACAGACAGACAGACAGACAGACAGACAGACAGACAGACAGACAGACAGACAGACAGACAGACAGACAGACAGACAGACAGACAGACAGACAGACAGACAGACAGACAGACAGACAGACAGACAGACAGACAGACAGACAGACAGACAGACAGACAGACAGACAGACAGACGTCTCCATACCCAGGATGTTCTCGTGCCGTAGCAGCACTGTGTTGTAGATCTCCGTCTCCCTGAACCAGGACTTCTCGTCCCTGGAGGAGAAGATCTTCACGGCGACGCTCTCGCCCTGCCACTGGCCACGCCACACCTCGCCGTAGCGCCCTTTACCTGCGGCCGGGAAACACACCACAAGCGTGAGCAACGGTTAGCGTAAGCGGACGTTACCGTTAGTGAACGTTCTAATTAGCGAGCGTTGCCGTTAGCCGTTGTAACCGTTAGTGAATATAACATCCTAATAGGTTCAATTCATAATCAAACTTTTCATGTACAACAACAATGAGTTTAAAATGACAGTTCTGTGGTTTGATTAGACGGGGGGGAAAAAAAGGCAAACAGCTGATGTTTTGGTAAAACTGTGCTTATTTATAATAGATTAAACAAGGTGTGGTCGCCATGGATACATGGATTCACTTACCACAGTATGAATTGCATGATACCCATGTTGTTTTCAACCACTCAGCTACTAAGGGCTGATTTTATTGGAACACGTTAGGTCATAAAAGATATTTTTAGCCTTGTTTTTTAACCAAATGTGAATCAACAGTGCAATTTCTTTTTTGTCACATGAGATAGACGAGCTGTCCTCGTAGATCACATGATGGTCTGCGAGACTAGGGAGTGCATCACGCTTGTAAATGGTTCCAAGCCCAGCAGACTAGTTGGCAACAGGCGGTATACCCAGAAAGCACTGGGAATCGTCTCTTCACAATAAAAGCCCCGTTAGTGAGGGAGTGCATCATGCTTACAAATGATTCTAAGCCCAGCAGATTAGTTGGCAACAGGTGGTCTACCGAAAAAAACACTGAGAAACATCTTTTCACAATAAAAGCCCTGTTAGTGAGGGAGTACATCATGCTTTAAATGATAATTTGCACAGCGGACTAGTTGGCAACAGGCGGTCTACCCAAAAAGCACTGGGAAACCTCTCTTCACAATAAAGGCCCCGTTAGTGAGGGAGTGCATCATGCTTTAAATGATTCTTTGCCCAGCGGACTAGTTAGCAACAGGCGGTCTACCCAAAAAGCACTGGGAAACGTCTCTTCACAATAAAAGCCCTGTTAGTGAGGGAGACGGAGGGAGCGAGGGGAGAGCGACACTCACCCACACACTCGTTCAGGGTGATCTGCCGAGCCACCGTCCTCTGCACCAGGAACGGGAGGCCGGAGCCGCTGCCAGACGTACACGAGTGGTCCAGCAGGTCCTGGGAAACACAAACACACACACACACAGTATGTTTATCACGGGCAGCTCACAAACTCACACAGTATGTTTATCACGGGCAGCTCAAACACACACGCACACAATATGTTTATCACTGTCAGCTCAAACACACACACACACATACACATGCCCACAATATGTTTATCACTGTCAGCTCACACACACACACACACACACACACACACACACACACTATGTTTATCACAGTAAGCTCACAAACAGACACACACGCACACAATATGTTTATCACTGTCAGCTCGGACACACACACACACACACACACACAATATGTTTATCAATGTCAGCAGACAAACAGACACACACAATATGTTTATCAATTTTGGTTCAAACACACAATATGTTTGTCAATGTCCACACACACACACACACACACACACACACACACACCCTAGAGTTGGGGAAAGAGCCATTTTTGGCGGGGTGGTGAAAGAATCGTTGCCTTACGTCCCCATGGCGAAATGTAATCAGGCTGCCTTTGATGTGGTATCCACTGGATTCACGGGGGGGGGGGGGCTTAGCATCTTGCTGTGTGTGTGTGTGTGTGTGTGTGTGTGTGTGTGTGTGTGTGTGTGTGTGTGTGTGTGTGTGTGTGTGTGTGTGTGTGTGTGTGTGTGTCTGTGTGTGTGTGTGCACTGAAAGGGTATAAACTTTAGTTTTTCGAATAGGCGTGTGTGCAAGTCTGTGTATGTATAATTATGTGTGTACATGTGTGTGTACGACTGCGTGCTTACATGTTTGTGTGCGCGTGTCTGTGTGTACGTGTGTGTCTGCGTGCGTCTGTGTGGGTACGTGTCTGTGTGTGTGAGTGTGTGTGTGTCGTGTGTGTATGTGTGAGTGTTTACGTGTCTGTGTGTGTACGTGTCCGTGTGTGCTCGCGTGTCTGCAACTGTGTTTGTTCGCGTGTCTGCAACTGTGTTTGTTCGCGTGTCTGCAACTGTGTGTGTGTGTGTGTGTGTGTGTGTGTGTGTGTGTGTGTGTGTGTGTGTGTGTGTGTGTGTGTGTGTGTGTGTGTGTGTGTGTGTGTGTGTGTGTGTGTGTGTGTGTGTGTGTGTGTGTGTACGTGTCCGTGTTTACATGTCTGTCTGTGTGTACGTGTGTTTGTGCGGCAGAGCTACACCGGAGGGTTTAGAGTGCCACCTGCTGTGATAACAACAGCAGTGCGGTCGCCTCCCCGGTGATGAAGGTGGGGGCATCGGGAGATCTGATCTAATCCCAGCGCCAGACTCCAAAACAGACGCAATGCTGCTAAGCCTTTTATTTTGATCTCCCAACCGCCACAAGGGGGCAGTACAGAGCCACTCTGACATTCAAGTCACGGAAAAAAACACACCAGGGAAAGACTGAACGTTATTTAGACAGGGAAGCCTGGTTTGACCCACTACATAGCAACTTATATTGTAAACATAATATATATGTTAACAACACCTTCTATAAAAGCCTGCAGATGTAAAGAGATGATATGAAAGACAATGATACCAAAGGAATGTGCTTCAGCAGCCATAGCAAAAACCAACGTTGAGTTACAACCCTCCTGCTTTGTTGAGGAGGTCCATCTGAGGAGCACTGGAGGATAGAGGCTGAATCCATCCTGGACCCATGGGCTCCAGACGGAGACCAGAAACGTATGGTTCAGTCACTTCCTGTGCTTTAACAGCCGCTCACCCCCAGTTTCTAATAACCCTCCCGGCGATGCAGAGCAGAGTTTAATTACGCCAACATTCAGTGGCTACACTTTCCCACTGCCAAGCATTTGGAGTAACCTTTGAAAATAACTTGAAATGAATCGAATGACAGCGACACCTCTCTCTCTCTCTCTCTCTCTCTCTCTCTCTCTCTCTCTCTCTCCTCTCCTCTCTTTCTCTCTCCTCTCTCTCTCTCTCTCTCTCCTCTCTCTCTCTCCTCTCTCTCTCTCTCTCTCTCTCTCTCTCTCTCTCTCTCTCTCTCTCTCTCTCTCTCTCTCTCTCTCTCTCTCTCTCTCTCTCTCGTCCTTTTTCCCTAACACACACCCACACACACGTTTGGTGTTTGCAGTTGGACAACTATCCATCACTCTGCATCAATAATCAATAGCTTGTAGTAGCACGGCAGTGCTACCAGTCATTCTACATCAATCATTACAAAGGGGGGGGGGGGCTAGCTAGAATCCAAGCAGACATTATATAATAAAGCTATGTGGTGTTATTTACAGAATACAAAACGACTAAAACAGAACGACCGAAGCAGACGACCGGAGCAGACGACTAAACCCGAGCGGCAGACGGCAAAATATTTTTCCGCCTGCGCTGCAGATTGCACCATGTTTGCTCTGAGCTTAATTATAGTGTATGCGTGTGCGTGTGCCTGTGTGTGTGTGTGTGTATGCGAGCCAGTAACTGTGCACGGCTGTCACACAGAGCCAACGTTAACCACAGGACTCCGCCTAAACTCCACGTCTGTTTACCAGACCTCGAAGAACACACTCTGGAGGGGAAATTCTTTCCCCTTTTGTACTGCAGTTAAGAATATACACAACGAGCAGCTAAATATCTCCGCTTCACATCGTTATGTGTGTGTGTGAAGTGTGTTAATGGTTCCAGAATCAAAACAATATTTAACAATGCATTTTTATGTTTTGACCAAAACAAGGTTTTGCTCAAAACAGTCATTTTCTTCGAACCACTCACTAATGCAACCCTCGAACACGCACAAAAGTTAACCGCTGAACAAAAACTCAACCAAACTAAACCCCTGCAGCACCAGAAAGCAGACACTGTCTTGCTTGGGAATGTGACCCGGCCTGTAGCCTGATGGCTTTAAGAGCATTTCCTCTGCTCCACTCTCCACAGTCCCCCATTGAGGACGTCCTTAGCAGCATAGCACCACGATCCAACCCATGAACCAGGACTAGTGTGTTCGGCCCCCCCCCCACACTCACCGCCAGGGTGCTCTCCCCCACGTTGGAGGCGATGAGGCCGTCGATGGTGCCGTACTCGGCGTCGCGCGCCGACAGCCTCTCCATCTGGTTGTGGTGGATCCGCCGGAACACCAGGATGGCGATGGTGGACAGGACGACCAGCACGATGACGGGCGCCACGATGACGATGGCCAGGGTGGTGACGCTGTAGCTCAGGGCCTCGTCGGCTGGGCGGGGGGGGGGGGGGGGGGCGGGTTCGAGGGGGAGGAGACAAGAGGAGAGGGAGGAGTTAAGTCGAGGGTTTGGGACTACAGGCTATAAAATTAGCACACACACAAGATAAACAATGTCATGATTCGTCCCTCGTTTGCTCCCTGGTCCTCCTCCCGCATGTGAGATGGGGAGGGATGGGATGGAGGGGGGGTGGGGTGGGATGGGAGGGGGGGGGGGGGGTGGAGGGGGGGAGGTCGCGTGGGATGGAGGGGGGAGAGGTGAGGGCGGACGAGGGGAGGCCGGCCACCCCGACCTGGGCCTGACTCAGCCATCACCTCGGTTGAAGTGGGGGCTGGGTTACCATGGAAACCAACTCCTTGCACCCCCCCCCCCCCCCCTCCTCCCCCCCCCCCCCCTCCTCCTCCTCCCTCCCTGCTCTGCAGTGGGCCACACAGGAAGCCGGCCGGTGTGCGGCGACGCCAAGCCAAACACGCAGCAGCCCTGCTCCCACTGAGGAGGGCGGAACATGCAGAGGTGGTGTGCGCAGGGCGCGCCCGCACGGGCACGCGTACACGGGCACCCGTGTCCACGGCGGAGGACACACACACACACACACACACACACTCGCGCACACGCCCACACACATGCACACACGCTCTCTCTCCAAACATTCCAGGGGAAAGTATGCATCCCACAGCGCAGACAGCATGTCTCCAACTCCTCTCTTTGCAGACTTCTCCTCCTGCTTCGCTTGCTGCACGTTATCTGCATCTCTCTGCCACATCAGTTCCCCTCTATAAAACGTCGCCTCCTCCATCACTTCCTCCCTGCAGTCGCACACGCACACACACACACACACACACACACACACACACACCTCCACCTCGTCGTCCTGAAGTGTCCCCATGAGGAGGAGGAGGAGGAGGCGGCCATGCGGACCATGACTAAACAATATTCTTCCTCCTCCTCCTCCTCCTCCTCCTCTCTCTCTGTGTGTGTGCCTACCACCTGCTGTGTGCCCAGCCACACATGTAACCCACGGCAACAGTGGCTGGCCAAGAAAGAAGACAATTTCATTGCAGAGGACTCGTCTCTTCCCCCCCCCCCCCCCCCCCCCCCCCCCCTTTTTAATCTAGAGGACAGGGGCCAGTAGATAGGGTAGCATCCCCCCAAGCCCCTGTCCCCCACCCCCGACTCTTCACTTTATCTACCCAGGGCAGAGCTCACCCCCAAGGCAGCAGAACCTGTCTGGGTTAGAAACTGTTTTGCGTATGTGCCTCCGACTTAACCACGGCTACTGGATACGACGGCGCGGTGCGAGCCACGGCCCAAATAAAAGACGGCGTGTCTGTGATAGTCTCCTGAATGGCGCACCTGCTCCATTTTGTGTGCGCGGGCATCTAGCCGGAGGGTGTGATGAAACCGCTCCGATACAGAAGAACGACAAAAAAATAAAACGAACGACACAAAAACGTGTTGATTGCGAGCAGCGGCGGCGGCGGCGGCGGCGGCGCCGGCGGCGGTGGCGGCGGCGGCGGCGGCGGCGGCGGCGGGCAGTACCTTGCACAGGAAGTGCCACGGTGATGTTCAGGTTACACAGGTGTCCATGGCAACACTCCACGATCTGGTCCCGGGAGGGCGGGGTCTTGCAGGTCATGGTGCTCTGCTCGTACACCTTGAAGCAGCCCTTCTGGGAGACGAGCGCGTCGCCGTTGAGGGCCAGGGAGGAGAAGCACTGGTGGCCCATGCAGCGCTCGCCCGTCACGCACGAGCTGCCCTGGCACACGCACGCGTGCTCCTCCCGCAGGGCGGGCTTCTGCTCCTCGGCTGGGGGACGAGGAGAGAGGAGACAGGGTCAGGGGAGGAGACAGGGTAGGAGAGGAGAGGAGACAGGGTCAGGGGTGGAGACAGGGAAGGAGAGAAGAGGAGAGGAGACACAGGTCAGGAGAGGAGACAGGGAAGGAGAGAAGAGGAGAGGAGACACAGGGAAAGAGAGGAGACACAGGGAAAGAGAAAGGACACAAGGAAGGAGATAGGACACAGGGTCAGGAGAGGAGACAGAAGTCAGGAGAGGAGACAGAAGTCAGGAGAGGAGACAGAAGTCAGGAGAGGAGACAGGGAAGGAGAGAAGAGGAGAAATGGGTCAAGAGAGCAGACACAGGTCAGGAGGGGAGACACAGGGAAGGAGATAGGCACAGAGACAGGAGAGGAGACATAGGTCAGGAGAGGAGAGGAGGCAGGAGAGGAGACAGAAGTTAGGAAAGGAAACAGAAGTCAGGAGAGGAGACAGAAGTCAGGAGAGGAGACAGAAGTCAGGAGAGGAGACAGAAGTCAGGAGGGAAGAGAACAGAACGGAACAGATCATAGCTGATAGACATCGAGTTCTATCTTGCCTCACTTCTTCCCATGATGGTAAGCCCTCCCTTGTGATCCAGATGTGTTATATAGATATGAACCCATACAGGAGATCGGATACATTCCCTTCATGTTCTCTCTTAGTCAGGGACTTTAAGAAAAGGAAAGTTGCACCAAGGTCCGTGTTGAAAGTCTATATGAATGAAAGGAGCCCAAAAGCTAAAACAGGCTAATTGACACAGCTAGCGTCTATGGGAGGCGTGTGAAGGAGCTGCCCGGCTAGGCTCACCTCTCCCAGAGTGCTGCACGCTGACGTTCCGGTTGCACAGGTGTCCCTGGCAGCACCTGATGACCTGCAGCGGGGAGGGGGGCGTGGCACAGCGGGCCCGCCCCTCCACGTCGTCCCGGAGGCAGCCCTTCCGTTGGACGGCCGAGCCGTCAATCAGCCGGAGGGAGGAGAAGCACTGCTGGCCCAGGCAGCGGGCGCCGGGCTCACAGGGCCCGCCCTCGCAGACGCACGACTGCTCCCGGAGGATCGGTCTGCCGGAGCGCGATTCGGCGTCTGGAGCGGAGGGAACCCGGAGACGGGGTGGATCCATTACACACACATCGTTATGGGGGCATTCAATTAAATGGCTTTCAGTCAGCCGGGAGAACATCACAGACGGAGGGAGAGAGAGGGAGAGATAAATAGAGAGAGGGAGACAGAGAGACAGAGTGGGAGGGAGACAGAGATAGAAACAGATAAGGGGAGAGAGACAGACAGAGAGAGAGAGAGACAGAGACAGAGAGAGAGAGAGAGAGAGAGAGAGAGAGAGAGAGAGAGAGAGAGAGAGAGAGAGAGATAAAGAGAGAGGGATAGGGAGATAGACAGAGAGAGAGACACAGAGGGACCGAGAGAGAGAGACACACACACAGAGAAAGTGAGAGAGACAGAGAGCGAGACACACAGAGAGACAGAGACAGATAGAGCCTCAAAGAGAGATAAGGAGAGAGACAGAGAGAGAGAGACAGAGCCACAGAGAGACTATTTATGGGTATGACTCCCACCAATAAAGGAGGCAATAATTTACTCCTATAAAAAAAATGTGAACACACTCAGAAATCCAATGAATAACTAATAATAAATCATCAGATACCAATAGGCCCAACGGCCCATTCAGAACCCTGGGGTTCCTCCAGACAGACAGACAGAGAGACATAGAAACAGACAGACAGACAGACAGACAGACATAGACACTGACAGACAGACAGACAGACAGACAGACAGACAGACAGACAGACAGACAGACAGACAGACAGACAGACAGACAGACAGACAGACAGACAGACAGACAGACAGACAGACAGACAGACAGACAGACAGACAGGCAGACAGACAGACAGACAGGGCAGCGTACCTGTGTCCTGCTGCTCCTCGCTGGTGTTCATGTTGCACAGCCGGCCCCGGCAGCAGTCCAGCACCCGGCCCGGGGTGGGCGGAGCCTCACAGTCCGCCGCCGTCACCGCCGCCGCCACTGCCGAAGGCTCCGCCCCCACCGCCGCCACGCAGCCCCTCTGCCGGGCCGCCGTATCGTTGACGGTCGTCAGGGAGACGAAGCAGAGCTGGGCGAGGCAGCGCTCGCCGGGGTCGCATGCCGCGCCGTCGCAGACGCACTCGTCCTCCGGCGCCACGCCCTCGTCTGGGGAGAGACAGACAGGCAGAGAGACAGTCAGAGAGAGAGAGAGAGAGAGAGAGAGAGAGAGACAGACAGACAGGCAGAGAGAGACAGGCAGAGAAAGAAAGACAGGCAGAGAGACAGGCAGAGAGAGATAGACAGACAGGCAGAGAGAGACACGCAGAGAAAGACAGTCGGAGAGAGACAGATAGGCAGAGAGAGAGGGAGAGACAGACAGAAAGAGAGAGAGAAAGACAGAAAGAGAGAGAGAGACAGAAAGAGAGAGAGAGACAGAAAGAGAGAGAGAGAGACAGACAGACAGACAAAGAGCGAGACAGAGAGAGAGAGACAGATAGACAGACACCAACAGAGAGACAGACAGACACACGGAGGGAGACAGAGAGAGAATAGGAAACATATGTTTAACTGAAGAGTCGATGCAGTCAACAACTTGTTCCGTCGGGACACGAGGACTAACGTGAACAAAACAGCATTTTGATGCTAAAGTCACTTTAATCATTAAAACCACAGCTGGCTGCTTGTTTATCCCCCCCACGACCATATGCTGAGTGATATGCATAATGGAGGGGGGCGGAGGGGGGGATTATTTAAAAAAAAAAAGTGTCTCGCCAGACGATTTTGGTGCAAAAGCCACTCCGCAACCCCCCACCCCCCACGTAGCACGGTGCGAGCACGCCCCCGCCGTCGGAGAGACAACCGACGATGAGACAGAGACAGACTGGAGAGGGGGGGGGGGGGGGGGGGCGATGAGTGGGACGGGATAACCATAGAGCCCTGTTGAGTGTCACTATAAGGAGGGACACGACAAGAGAGACAGGGGACGGGACGGACAGGGGACGGGACGGACGGGGGACAGGAGACAGGACAGACAGAGGACAGGACAGACAGGGGACAGGACAGACAGGGGACAGGACAGACAGGGGACAGGACAGAGGACAGACAGGGGACAGGACAGGAGGGACAGGAGACAGGACAGACAGGGGACAGGGAACAAGACAGACAGGAGACAGGACAGACAGGGGACAAGACAGACAGGGGACACGACAAGAGAGACAGGGGACAGGACAGACAGAGGACAGGACAGACGGGGGAGAGGACAGACGGGGACAGGAGAAAGGACAGACGGGGGACAGGACAGACAGGAGAAAGGACAGACGGGGACAGGACAGACGGGGACAGGACAGACAGAGGACAGGACAGACAGAGGACAGGACAGACGGGGGACAGGAGAAAGGACAAATGGGGGACAGGACAGACGGGGCAGGGACAGACAGGAGACAGGTAGCTCACCTTCCAGGCTACAGGGCGGGAGGAGGACCAGGACGAAGAACAGGAGGAACATTTCCGTTTTGGGTCACTGCAGATCTGGAGGAGGGAAGCAGAGGTCATCGTCATGACACGTTGTTATACTTTTCATGTTCTTTAAGTTTGAAGGGGGAAAAAAAACCTCCTTACAAGACCAAAAGAAGACTGAACTTGGATTACATAAACCAACAGAAAGGTTTTTAGCTACATGAAGGTATACAGTATTTGCCACACAGGATAAAAAGTTAGCAGTAGGAATAATGCAGAGTGCTAGGGCCAGACACACTGTTTGCTAACGCTAGCAATCCACTAGTGTTAGCCAAAGCTATTTTACACACGCACGCACACGCACATGCACACACACACACAAACAGTGAGACAGCATGAGAGAGAGAGAGAGAGAGATAGACCTTTCCGTATTTTCAGAAAGAAAAAGAGTCAACAGCAAGTTAAAAATGTTCAGTTAAAGTGGTTCTCATGCCTTCCTGTTGTCCTGGCAACAAGACGTTGAGCTTTGAGTGGCAAGCAATGGGGAGACTGGTGCTCTAGGATTGGCTGCCTCTATGACTGAGTGCCTGTGTGTGCGTGCGTGCGTGCGTGCGTGTGTGTGTGTGCGAGAGGGACAGGCACAGGACATGAGGAGGAGGAGGAGGAGGAGGAGGAGGAGGAGGAGGAGGAGGAGGAGGAGGAGGAGGAGGAGGAGGAGGAGTATAGAGGTGCACAGAGCCCAGCAGGGAGGCTGTATGTGGGCGTTCGGCAGCGGCACCAGGAGCCCTCCTAATCCCCGGTTCGTTAATGCGTCTGCGGGCGCGTCATCACAGAGAACATGCATCTCTGTGGGCTTGTTTACCGCCGTGGGGGACAGAGGCTGCTTTGAGCACGAAGCACGCTCCTTCTGAAGCCCTGCGTTTCATACACATCGTGTAGGAGTAGGAGTAGAGCGTGTGTGTGTGTCTCTGTGTGTGTGTGTGTGTCTCTGTGTGTGTCTCTCTGTGTGTGTGTGTGTGTGTGTGTGTGTCTCTGTCTGTGTGTCTCTGTCTGTGTGTCTGTGTATCTGTGTGTGTGTGTCTGTGTGTGTGTGTGTGTGTGTGTGTGTGTGTGTGTGTGTGTGTGTGTGTGTGTGTGTGTGTGTGTGTGTGTGTGTGTGTGTGTGTGTGTGTGTGTGTGTGTGTGTGTGTGTGTGTGTGTGTGTGTGTGTGTGTGTGGAGCTGCACGCCCCCCTTAATGCCGTGCTTAACTCAGAGCCCAGATCTTGGCAGTGAGGGAGTGCGTGCGCGTGTGCACAACCGCCGCTATGCCCCCGGTGACCCAACCCTACGTGAGCATGCCCTCGTGCCCCAGTGTGTGTGGGGGTTAGTGGGTGCATGTGTGTGTGTGTTAGTGTGTGCGTGTGCGTCAGAGGGTCCCCCTGAGCCTTTGTACCAGACATGAATGATTAAGAGATGTGATGTTAGCAATAGCCCAGACGACACACACACACACACACACACACACACACACACACACAGATAATCAGGAGCTCTGTCTGCTCCCTTCGGCTTGGGGGGGGGGGGGGGGGGGGATAAGGGGTAGACGGGGATCAGGGGGGAGAAGGGGAGAGGCGCGAGGATGTGGGGTACTTTCGGGTTAAAGCCAGAGGACCCCCCCACCCCCGCCCCCCAAGGGGTCTACCAGGTGGTCCTTGGTCGGTCAAGCAGGCAGCTATCTTAAAATCGAACGGGAGCCAGACGAGAGCCTGGGAATGACCTCAGTCTCAACTCCACTTTCAGGTGGAACTTTTCTCAAGAGCTACTATCAATAAGAAAAATAAAACCACTCTGGGAGCTCACGTGCTGCTTTAATGAGACATTGAGAGGGTAGTGGAGCGAATGTGTGGCGTGTCTCCCAGCTGCAGAGGACAGACAGCAGTGCGACGGCGTTGTTGAGAGCTCACATCTGCAAGGCCGATGATATAAGCTGAGCGTGTGCGCGTGCGTGCGTGCGTGCGTGCGTGCGTGCGCCTGTGGCTCTTCATCACTGCATATTGTATTCTCTGTCGGCGCTCTGCAGCAGAGTCGACATCCTGCCAGGGTTAGCCTCTTCCCCGTCCATCTCCCCCCTGTCGTACCCAGTGACATAGCATCATCTAACCAGTGATATGTACCATCTAGCCAGTGACATAGTATCCTCCAACCAGTGACATAGTATCATCTAGCCAGTGACATAGTACCATCTAACCAGTGACATAGTATCATCTAACCAGTGCTATAGTACCACCTACCCAGTGATGCGGAACCATCGAGCCAGTGATGTAGTAACATCTATCCAGTGCTGTAGTACTACCTAGCCAGTGATATAGTATCATCTAACCAGTGACATAATACCACCTACCCAGTGATATGTATCATCTTACCAGTGCTAAAGTACTACCTAGCCAGTAATATAGTACTACCTTGCTATTGATATAGTATCATCTAGCCAGTGCTATAGTACCATCGGCCAAGGGCTTTAGTAATAAAACGTAGGTAACATAGTACTATAGCAATGTAGTACTCCTATGAAATAGCACTCCGGTGACAAAGTACTCTAGTGATACATCATTCCCACAATAGAAGCCCAATCTGACAAGACGTATAAGGTGAATTAATCATTTGTGAATTATTTATCAAACGTGAAAAATCTGCTTCCAACTTGAATTCATGTAACCAGTTTTAATTTCTCTCTCTCTCTCTGGCTCTCTGTTTTGATATTTAAAAAGGACCATTTAATTTGAAACAATGGCTAAGAGTGCCCCATTGTCACTGTTAACAACGACACACTAACCTTTTTCATACAAATATTATAACTGTCAATGCCACATCGACGACCTACCGAGGAACACAAATTGTGTTAACAAACTTTCAGAGTGTTTAAAAGGATAAAGGGTGGGGGAGAGGGTGACTCATCCTACATTATAACCCCCCCCCCCCCCCCCCAATTTGATGAGGTCATATCTCTTCTCAGACTCCAAAATCCCACTCGGGCGTGTGGGTGTGGGTGTGGGTGGTGTTTGGACCCCCTTGACGATCTCATCAGAAGCTGAGCGGTGCTTAAAATGATTATACGGGAGCAATTAAAAACGCTACTCAAATACGGTGATGGCTACATTTGCACCCCCCCCCCCCCCCCCCCCCCCGATTAGACACAATCGCTCGAGCACAGCTGACAAAACCCAAACACAGAGTGTCTGAGTGTTCTATTAGAACTATGAATCAACCTCTTTGAGCAGCTTCACACGAGTCCTGTCCTCCCCACAGTCTTCAGCGTTTCTTAGCTTTCTATTTTAAAAAGGTGACATTTGTCGAACAAACGGAGCATGAAAATTGAGTTGAAGCCAAGGGAGACTGCTGCTCTCTCCACCTCTTTGGTTACTCTTATTTGTATTCAGGTCAGTGAGAGGGAGGAGGAGGAGGATGAGGAGGAGGAAGAAGGCGAAGAGGAGGAGGAGGAGGAGGAGGAGGAGGAGGAGAAAGGCGAAGAGGAGGAGGAGTTTTGTCTGACGGACGGCGTGGCGTGGCGTGCTGCACGGTGCGGGGGGGAAGGGGGGGGGGGGGGGGTTGGCGGGGGTGTGAGGGAGGCTGGAGGCCCAGCAGGAATCGCTGACTCATCATCACAGTGGCGAGGAGGCAGATGAGGCTGAATGTGTGTCTGAGCTGGCAGCAGCCTGGCACCATTACCGCGGCGCAAATAGCCCTCACGGAGGGGCCGCAGTGTGCCGTGATACTAGGGCAATGCGGCTGTCTGCCTGGCTGTCCCCGTTTCGGGTCCCCGACGCGGGGCCCGTTCCCTGGCCCCGGGACCAGGGGGGGTTGGGCAGATGGCTCTGCTCCGAGGTGGGGGTGACGCGGAGAGCCCCGGGCGATGCTCGTCCTCCGCGGCCAGCACGGCTCCGATCGCACACCGAGCCTCAACCCTTTCAGCGGCGCTCGCCGCCTGCCCGGAGTCGCCGGGGACTTTTAGAATACTGAGCAAGAGAAATGCCTGAGTAAAGCATATGCCCTTGATGCTAACGAGCCGGAGAGACGGAGAGAGAGCACCGAAGCCGAAGCCAAAGATTAATAAATACAGCCGTTATAATGTGAGTTATGCAATAGTGCTTCATTCATTTGAGAGTGAGACCACGATAGTTTAGAGATGAGGGGAAAGTACTGCACCTAAAATAACAGTTGGAAAAATATAAACCACCCTAAATAATGCAATACTACTTCCTCAATAAAGGGAGTGAAACCACAGCTTTTGAGGGATTTAAATGATTCTTGTGATTTGGTCAAACATTTATGATCCACCACATCGTATCAAGTCTCACACTAGACTGTTGGATGCCAAGTCGTGTTTGTGCGCCTCTAGTAGAATTGAGTGTGTTTGTTTACAAGCCAATACCAATTCAAGATGGTTCCTTCTTACTTTGTGGGGAACGTACCATTTTGAATGTGTCCTCATGGGTGAATTAAACAGTGAACCCTAGTAACAACCAAACTTGTTTTGCTGCAAGTTATTAAGTCTGCTAATAATAAGTATGTAAAGATTGTAATAATACCATCTCCATCTACTTTAGCACCATTTAAAGTCAGTTTAACACCTCAATATGCTAGAGTACACCTTGGTGAATGACTTGTATAAGTACCGGTAAGCAAATATGCAATATATATACTTGCTAATGCTTACTATGTGTAAATATATTAAAGTGCCACGTTTCCATTCCGTCGATTCTGTGGACTCTGAGTTTTTGGGTTAATGCATTTATTAAGATAGAGAGAAACCGGTATCCTCAATGAATGTGAGAAAGGTTTTTTATCCCTGAGGAAAATTATTTTACATGCGAGGATGACATAAAAAAAACAGAGCATTGTGCCGTGAGAATGATATGGGTGTTATACAGGTTTTTGACAAAACGTTTTATCACTCTCACCAGGACACCGACGGCACCATAGAGAATATTCAGCGTCCTGAGAGGGATTTTGGGCAAAAAAGACCGCATTGCAGTCGACCCAGCCTTGAGAAGATAAAAGCATGGCGAAGCTGATTTGCATTATAAAGATTTTTTATTATTTAAATGAAACCGTGCTGAAAAAAAACGGGCTGTCCGAATTCTCGTACGGCAAAGCCCAACTCCAAGAGCTGTGTAGGCGAAGGGTGAGCACAGCGTCCTGGCTAATAAACGAGAAAGCAACCCCATCAGGCACCTCTGATTTGTTGCAGTTTAATTGTATGCAAGATGCCTCCAGGCCACTGTGTTTAGCAGGACAGATAAGGGTAGAGGAGCTGGGGTTGGGATGAACAGGCACCATCAGCATAACAATGAAATCACTGCTAACCTGTAGTAATGGTTTGGCCGAAGGAGGGGTTGGGCGTGGGGGGATACTCTTCTTTAAAACTAAACAGAGTTTTTATATTGTGAACACAACCCTGATTCGGCTTCAAATACTAGAACTTGAATAAGTACACACTCATACTTGTGGACACTAGTGGACCGTCAGCTCCAACACAGCTTCAGCTTCAGCTCCCAGAACCATCCTGGCTGGATCTCAGCACACATGGGCTCTCCGACATGCCTTGCACGAGGAATGCTCTCAAATGCTAATACCCCCTCTTCCTGTTTAATGTTCCCCACTCTTCTATGTACCCCTAATGCACTCTACCTACACAGTCCCCACCCAGGGTTTTATTCTAGCATACTATCTTTTTTTTTGTTTTTTATAAAAAAATATATACGGGACTTAACATTCATGACGATGATGAAACTGAGAAATATCCTAGCTAGTTGCATTGCCAGAATGTACTGCAAGGGAAGAAGGATTATCACAAGAGGGTTTCATCGGTCAAAGTAAATTGGGGCACCATGACTCTTAGACATCCATTGTCTTGGCAGCCATTACAACACTCAAAACAGCCTGTTTATTCACTGTCTTTATGGCCTTCTGCTCTGTTTGCTGTCTGAGAGGAATGAACAAACACTCTTTCTTTTCCCCGAATGGGCCCTTGACCAAAGTCCACCATGCTAGCATCATCAACGACCGTGCAACCATCTCTAGGCAACTTCCTCCCTCCCACACGGATCATTGCTCTGATGCAGGAGCATGCATCCCCGATTCACCGAGTGATGCCCTTCATGCCGTTTCCAATGACCTGATGGTAATGGTAGTATCGGCCGAAGCAGCGGGAACCATTCTCAGACAGTTTGCGACCAACAGTTTAGGGGTCTCTGGCCACACGGTCCTTAGCAGGCTCGAGACAGCCGGGACATCCGCCTGCCAACGGGGCCTTTATGGCCCCGGGTTCGCTTTCCCGGCCTTTCTTTAGTGGAAGCAGCCAAGCGGTAGTTCCCACCAACTTGAATGATGGGGAACAAAGCAATATAGAAGGTAGCAAGAAAGTTAAAACATAAAATGAAGCCATTAAAAGACCGAAGTGGTCTCAGAGATGCACGTCTTTAACCTGATGGAAAAGTCAGGGCATCATAGCCATGGGAATATCAAACATGTCCCCGTCGATGGGACCCTCAGAGAGGATTTTATGATTACTAATTCAATGCACAAGCAATCCACCAAGGGGTATCACAGGGGTCATTGTTCAATTGAATCCAAACTAACTCCCCCGAAGAGCTAGGGCTGGGAGATAAGACCAGAGCAATGAAGCGAGTTGATGGCTCTCGAAATGTGGATTGCTGAAAGTCTCCACGGCCATCTGGGTTAGAGAGAGAGAGAGAGAGAGATGAACAGTCTAGAGAACTACAGATCTTTGTGGTGTGTGTGTGTGTGTGTGTGTGTGTGTGTGTGTGTGTGTGTGTGTGTGTGTGTGTGTGTGTGTGTGTGTGTGTGTGTGTGTGTGTGTGTGTGTGTGTGTGTGTGTGGACAGCAGACTCCTGGCTCCTCTTCACCACCACATTTGAATCCAGAAGAGAGGAGAAATCCATAACCATGCCAAGACCCCAGCAGCCGACACAGTCCCTGGTTCCCCCCCTCCCCCCCTCCCCGAGCCCCAGCCCCACCCCCACCGTCCCACTTCCTGTCTCCTCCTGAAAATGCGGTCCCCACAAAGTCCAAGTCCTCCACTGAAAGTAGTTTGGTTACATAATGGCTTATAATTATTATAAAAGGGATTCAGTACTTTTTTGGAGGGGGGATTCGGTGCTCAGGGAAGAGGGGGGAGGGGGGTAGTACAAATAACATTGTCTGCACAGACTTTCCTCAAAGAACGAAAAGAGCTGGACCCGAACAATAAACCGCAGAAGAAGAATTCAAACGCCAAGCTGTGTTCCCATGTTCCGCTCTGCCTGGTCCGGGCCCAGGACCATGGCTTAATCCAAACACACAGACTTCTGACAAGTCCAGACACACACACACACACACACACACACACACTGGGGCCAGACAAACACGCAGACTGCAACGGCCCCGCGTCACATCTCCTCCAGGATGCCCAGAAGGCTCTGTAACACACACACACACACACACACACACACACACACACACACACACACACACACACACACACACACACACACACACACACACACACACACACACACACACACACACACACACACACACACACACACACTGGGGCCAGACAAACACGCAGACTGCAACGACCCCGCGTCACGTCTCCTCCAGGATGCCCAGAAGGCTCTGTAACACACACACACACACACACACACACACACACACACACACACACACACACACACACGCTAAAATAATCATACATTTTTCTTACGTCTCTCTCCCTCACCACTCTCACCCCCTCTCTCCCCCCTCTCCCCCCTCCAACACCACGACCTGAGCATTACACCTCGTGGAGTCAGGCCAAGGCCCAGATTCCTGCTGAGACTTGACGTCGTCCTGCCGTCTGGAGGGGGCCGGCTCCTTCTCTGGTTAATGACAGTGTGTAACCCGACTCCCGCACCGCGCCAAAACCAGCCCCCCCACCCCACCCCGACCCGCACCCGCACCCGCACCACCACCACCACCACCACCACCACGTCCCCCGGCCCCAGCACAACATGGCTGTCTGGGTCCGCTTCCTTCTCCTTCCCCTCTGCCATTGTTCCTGCCCAGAGAGTGCCAGCTGCTCGTGACAGCCAAATTACTGTGAGCAGAGAAATGATTGCTGTCAGAGGACTATTTCCCTCCCTTGCTCTCTCTCTCTCTCTCTCTCTCTCTCTCTCTCTCTCTCTCTCGCTCTCTCCCTTTCGCCCTCTCTCGCTCCCTCTCTGCGTCTCTGGCTTGCTTGCTTTCTCCCTCTCAGGCCTCTGTGGGCAGATTATACACTTTATGGTCCTCGGAAGAGCAGCTGCAGATTGGGTCCATCGGCAGGGCGGGCGGGGGGGGGGGGGGGGGGGGTTGCCAACAGAGACCTGATAGTGAACCGAGGGCTGTGGCAGAGAACCAACAATCCTTTGACTTGTGTCAAAACTCAAGTCCATTCAATCTATGTGGACCGGCCGGCTGTCCGGCACATGGCTGCTATGAGCCTTTGAGAGTGAAATGGTCGAATTAATGACCACCAAGATTATAATTCATGTGTTACCGCTTTTCCAACCACATGACAAGAGCAATGGATTTTAAATAATTTCAAAGAGATAACTTTGAAGAGAGAGTTAGTATTAGGAGAAAAGACACGCTGCGGTGATCAACGGGCCGTAGTCTGCCATGGGGTAAGAATGCATTGTTAGGCCTCATTTCTCTAAGGATCCCAGATAGACCGTCAGACATACGACTCTCTCATTCAGGCCCAAACAATGCCAGGCACAGAGGGGGGTTGGGCAGGATTAGGCTGGGCTAGACGGACGTGCTTCAGGTAAAATGAAGACCGGAGAGATCCACTGAGGGGGTACGGCTTTGAGATCTGTGTACTGTCCACTTTCCAAAAACCAGTAGTCCAGATAAAAGCTGAAGGAAACCAGAATGTCTCCTGAACCAGTTGGCTCCCAGTCCCAGCGACCGGGCAGATCTCTGTTAATCTATACAAATCAGTTCAATTGTCCAGATAACATCAGCTCAGGTGACGCAATTTCTGTGACATTTTACAACAACAAGATTGCTACTTTTACAATTTCTGAAATGCGGATACATTGAAGGTATCCTTTCAGACGAGAACACCTAGGAGGGAGAACAGGTTATACATATATATATAGTAAACACAACTTTTGTGTGTGTGTGTGTGTGTGTGTGTGTGTGTGTGTGTGTGTGTGTGTGTGTGTGTGTGTGTGTGTGTGTGTGTGTGTGTGTGTGTGTGTGTGTGTGTGTGTGTGTGTGTGTGTGTGTGTGTGTGAGATAGATTCAGCTTGACTTAGAAACTTTTTAGTGAACAGAAATAACTACTTTCATAGAAACATTGAACAGCCCACCCCCATCACGCACGCACACGTGGACACACACATGCACCCACACGCACGGTGCTGCTGCTCTCAGACTGGCGCCGTATGAAGTCTGCAGTCTCTCACCCTCTGCCGGGTTTACTTTAGATTTGCTCCACAATCTTATCGCAGTTCTAGACTTATTTCCTGTGGCAGCTTGTTCGGTCTCCTACAGATACGTCCAAAACGCATCCCATACACAATAATGTGTAGGGTAGGCTGGGTTCAGCTTGTATGACTGCTTGAACACGGGAATTGTATCTTGCTTAATCTTACTATGATCAATCAATTTTCTACTAATCAATGCGATCACCAAAGTCGTTAATTATGCATGTACCCTCCTCCCCTTTCAGGCCGACAGGGTCCATTGTAATGCTTATAGCTCAGCATGGGATAATGAATACACACGACCAAGCAAAGACGACCCTCCTAACAGCATTTGAATGACAAAAGACTGTAAGAAAGTAGCAAGTAGTTGCAATAGTGTCTTCAACCCCAAGCAGAAAGAAGGGGGTGAAACACAGCAAGACAGCGCAGATTGGCGCAAAATAAGAGACAATGTCAACACACCGAAGCATCAATGTATAAAATCACCGACATCGGGTCCGATGTTATTGAACAGTCGTCTTTCATAAACGATGGTATTTGAGGGATATTGTATTTAGAAGAGGCACTGTATTGAGCAGGGACACTGTATCTGGAAGGCAAGTAAGGGGTCTACACGCTTTTCTTAAAAACAAAAAGCCTAGAGGTTATGTACGCGTTTAGTTTGGATCAACATAGTGGGCTACTATGACATTATAAAACCACGATATGGAATAGCTTGACTCTCAAAACATGATTTGTAAGAACATACACATAGATTAGAGGGAATCTTCTTGGAAGACACACAGGAATCTGGAAGCTTAGCGCGGAGCACAAACAAGCCGCTGCAGAAAGTCGTCTCTTTCCATATCGCTCATGCAAAGAGAAGCCAGCTTTAAGACGTTGTATTTGTACGGAAGGAAACAACTCACCTTATTTATAATGATTCGAAAGTGACCGGTGAAGCAGTCCGGTGTAAACTCCAAGCTACTCTCCCATCTCCCGAGGACCCAGCGACAACACGGCGTTTGTTATGAAGTGTAGAGAACAGAGTCGGCGGCGAGCCAACATTATCCGTCCTCCGTTCGGTATAACGTGGCAAGTTCGCTCGAAATTCAGAGCTACGCGGTGAATAAGTGGACTACTGGAACTTTACATGAGTCCCATGAGTGATCGCTGAAGTTTTCTTCCCGCATATGCGCACCAAATCGGAACTGCCTGCTGGTTCTAAACTGCGGTCCGACGCAGAGCCTGGATCCGTAGACTGCAGGAGGAAGTTACCTTGGAACTCCTCCGTGTAATTAGAGGACCATTACACATCATTTCCCCTGCGGGTCCTTAGCGCGGCCACTAGAGCCCGCCAGATCCAGCTCTGGGTTCTAGACCAGACCGTATGAAATATAGGTATTGGATTAAAGACAATATGTCCAAGGTTTTTTTAAATAAAAATGTATAAAAAATACCTTTGTCCTGTCAATTTTAGCTATTTATTTGCAGGCTATGGCACACCAAATAATTGTGTAAGTACAAATTGAAATACAACTGATAGATAATATTACGATATAATAGATTATGCATCGTGTTATGTTCATATTTTTTGCCTGTCTTAAATATGAGTAATAATTATTAATATTAGTTCAAATCTTTGTGCAATGGTGCAAACCATTAATATGTCAGTGCTAGTTTATATCATATAATTAACAGAGTCAATTACACGACCATATAGCCTGCAACATGGGACATTCTTACTTTTCTTAAATAAATCCATTATAGCCTTAGGAAGTGGACGCAATCACAAGAATAATCAGAATCACATACATAAGTAACCCACCTCTCCTCCTTCATCTCCCACCCTTGAAGACCAACACTTTGGATATAGTGAATTAAAGTTGTGAATTATCATTTCGATCAGTGGATTATACTTTAAATACACCCTATTAATTCAAACGGAAAAACAATGTAATAACAACCACACCAAAATCCACAGTAGCCGTTTGGGATACGGTTTATTTGTAACTAATAGAAATACGATATAATAGAAAATGCATGTGGTTTAATCAACACGGAGGGAAAGTGCATCGTAATGCGAGATGGAGCGCTGCCACCAAACGCGCCGCTCTAGATCCCGCCGCTCTATGATCAACACCGCGTTACCATAGCGACCAGACCCGACCCAACGGAATCGGTGCTGTTGCTGCTGCTGCTCCTGCTCATCATCACTCTCCTCTCTTCGCCGAACGGGTAAGGTGGGCATCTATCCTGTGAATTAACCAGTCATTATTTCCCCATTATTGTTCCCCCTCTCTTATCTCAGATAGAAAACATTTATATTTTAACGCTTTCCCAGAAGGGCGACGTTCGTCATGTTTAATAATGCGGCCGTTGGACGGTAACTGCTGGTCTGTGTGCGTCGTTGGGACGGCGCTGGCCGTCTGGATGTGATGTGGTCTGGTGACAACATGCTGGGTCTTTTCTCCTGTCTCCAATAGAAGCAACATCAGTAATCATGAATAACGACCAGCAAACCACTAAATCGGGCAAGTACAACAAAGGCCTGCGCACTGCATCGGGGCTGGTCCTTAGCCTAGCTCCCTGCTAGCACAACGGTCGGGTCCCTAGCCTAGCTCCCCGTTAGCATGGGTACGGTTCCTAGCCTAGCTCCCCATTAACACCGGTCCGGTCCCTTGCCTAGTTCTCCGTTAGCATCGGTCGGGTCCCTAGCCTAGCTCCCTGTTAGCATCGTTCGAGGTCCAGAGAGGCGTTGACGATAGAAGGGAACACGCACGGGACTACCGACCGGTTACCGTCGGGTCAATTTAATAACTTAGCATTTTAAAACAACGCGTCACTACGGTTGTGCTTTTCATCGCGATTCACTGCGACACCCTGAAATGTCCGCCCTTCCCTTGGGAGCACAACACGGCGGGTTTAACCCTAACAACCGAGTCGGTTACTCCCTGCTGATGATAATAAAGGCATGGCTACGTTTAAGAAGCTACTTCCGTAGCAACATCCGGCCTTCCTCAGCGGGAGATGAACGGGTTCTTCCCAAGTCATATTTCTTGGCCGTTTTGACTCCGCTCACGTCACACACAACGCACCGCAGCCTTTATTCACGCAGTTGTATGTCACAAAATATGTTCCATAGGTATTTTTTTAGCGTATGAGTTGTTGCTACGTGCGAGTAAAGGGGTCTGCACAGCCCTCTGCTGGCGGCACCAGCTGAGTCATGTTCCAGGGCTGAGGAGGAGGATGAGAGGTGCTAGACTGGGCGGGGTGGGGCGGGGGGGATGCTGCGCTGCGCTGCTTACTGCCTGCCTACTGCCTCGGAACTGTAAACGGTACATGTGGGAGTACGTGGCGATGTATTAACTTCCCCATCCACCCTTATCCACGCCACAGGTTTAAAAACCGGGTACCAAAGTAACAATGGGCCGACCTCCCAGATCCCGGGCCTGTCCACGGAAGCTGACAGCCTCCCAGAAGAGAAGGCCCGTGGAAGGAGGGTGGGGGTCATGGAGTCTGACTCTGACTATGTCAAACTGGCCAAGCAGGGCGGACAAAAGGGTAGGACAACTCGAGACGTTGCAGCTCTTCTCATATATGTTTGATATTTTGTCCCGGGTGGGCCCTCACTGTTTGGTGTGCTTTATTTACTGATCCCTAAAGGACTTCTCTGGCATGAGGAGACTCTTGCTTCCAAACCCTCTCAGTATACGCCTTCAAACTGGTTTGGCGACTCTGAAGAACCAGCAGACGACAATGGAAACATAAGGTAGGTGACCAGAATATTTAATTACCACCGGCTGTTAATTATCCACAAACAATATATCCCTTAATCATCCTTGCTATTGGTTGACGGTGAATGGTCATTCATCAATACAGATTGGATTTCCATACAGTTAGTACTAGAGCACCAATTATTTATTGAAAATCATATCCTAATGATTAATAAGATTAAAATACAGACCACCCTCTTGATTATCATTTTAATTATGAATAGCATTCATTTTCATAGAGACAAGACAATGTATAATACTTTTTAATTCTAAATTATTATGCATAAAAGGGTAAAAGAGCCACAGTGCAAGGTATATTAATGACCTTCTTCTTCTCCACACAGTAACGAGGATGTAAAAAAAAATGGTGCCTCCTCCCGACTTATGGCCGCTCCATTCGGGACGGATGGTAATATGGAAAAGGGTGATGGCAACGGAGTGAAGGACGATGTGAAGGACGATGGGAAGGACGATGGGAAGGACGATGGGAAGGACGATGGGAAGGACGACGTCAACAATGAGGTTTAAAAAATACATGCATCATAGAAATAGGAGCCTAGATCTGCCCGTTGCTGAAATTGTGCCTGTTAACATGCCGGTGGTTAAAGTGTGTTTTTGTTTTGAGTGCAGCTGGATGACGAGGAGGTTGTCAGCCCAACTGATGACGAAGATATGAGCTCCTCCTTCAAAAAAATGTAAGTAGGTTTGGTCACAAGATGGCAGTGGCGTTCCTCGTTTAGTCTGAGAAGCTGAATGAGGCGATGACTCTGCTTTGGGGTGAACAGACTCCAAACTCCTACTGCAGCAGAATTCCTTATCTTGTATTTTCTTAAAATAGTTTTTAGCCTACAAGCGACGCCCTAGGAAAGTGTGAGACCAAGCCATGGGAACCCCCCCCCCCTGCTTTGCAGCATGTCTGCTTTTAAATTAGATTTGGCGTTCATACGACATACTTAGTAATTAGTTAGCTGTAACGCTTGGACACATTCCCAGATCCCTGACCTCTATAATTGTCCTTGTTGGTATTGGCACAGCTTCTAGGCCAGCAAATGTTTGTCCCCGTCTAGAAGAATGTCAGCGACAGGTCATAACCCGGCTCTGATAGTCGGGTTATGACCACGTGACTCAAGGCATCAGACCTGTTCCTGTTTCCCCCTACATAAATTGTGTGACGAATTGTTTTTGATGGGGGGCCGGGTACATTCTGCTCTCGGTCATAGTTTCCCGTCCGCACTGTTATTGTAATAGAGTATCTCGGCCCTGACTTTGGTCACGGTGATGTCAGGCTCCGCTGGGAGTCTGTTCCGATAGCCACACCCACTGCAGTTGCTTTATGGGTCAATGTTTCAACGGTCTTCACCGACCACCTGGCTCTGTTGTTAATGGATAAGTTCATGAATAAATTAAAAGTGTTTGGTGCTGGTCTATTGTTCCAGGGCCTTTGATAAGAAACCTAACCCCGTCAGCATGTCCAAGCTGTTGAGCTTCGGTTACGTTGAAGAAGAGAAAGCTACACCCGAACGTAAATTATCAAGTGAGTACTTTAGATGGGGTTCCCCCCTCTCTATTGTTCATTACAGATCAGTGGTCAATTATCAATCACGCTTGGTCCGATATTGTCATTAATTAAAATCAATCATAATTAGAATAGATGGTTTGAGGGGGAAATAATAATGAAAAGTAATGTCTACCTGATAAGTGGGAATCAACTTATGTAAATAATACATAACCAAATATTGTTTTTGGTGATGATGAAAAAAATAAGCATAACTGGTAGGGTGCTTCTGGATGTCAATCATGAAATTTGGCTTCAGTCAATAAAGATGGCCAGCTGATTGTCACCCAGATAAGAGGACGATTTGGGTACAACAAGTTGGCTGACTCAATTGTTTTTGTCTGTCTGTGTCCAGAATAAACAGATTGACCGTCTGAGACCGGGAAGAACACACACACACACACACACACACACACACACACACACACACACACACACACACACACACACACACACACACACACACACACACACACACACACACACACACACACACACACACACAGAGGATACCATTAATTTCCCTCTGGCCAAAATACGCCGTCCCTCAGCCAGTGATACTAGTAATAGACACTATTTCCCTCAGCCTGTCACACCAGTAATGATACCACTTCCCTGAGCTTGTAATGCTATTAACTGATTCAACTTTGCATTCCTGTCTCTATTGCTGTTTGCATTTGAATAATGTAAGCTAATGTTAACAGATAACATTATACCAGATAACATTAAAACTGAAGATATGCCAGTTTTATGCCATTCGTAATGAATGTGAGATGGCCTCCTAGTGCCTGCCAGGCCTGTTATTAATGCCCTATATATATGCATATAAACATATGAATAGCAACTCATGTCCTTGAAGTTATGCCTTATATGATGAGCAGTATGTGTGTAACATTCGTTTGTTTGGTTCTCCTATGTCCTATAATTGTCCTCAAAGCTCTTTTTTGGGAGAAATTTCAATAAAGTGTTTTGTAACCTTTCTTGTAGTGATTGTGTGATGCACAGTTGAAAGCCTTGAAGACATTCGCTTTGCAGTATCAGTTTTCCACGTTTTTTTTCAGTATTTACAACCTAGTATTATACTATTAACCTAAGTATTGTGTTGCAATGTTCATATAGTCAAAGCAACTTCATGTTGTGTAACAGTTTTGTGGTGTGGTGCTATCCCACTATTCTATATTACAACTCAGTATGTCTTGCATTTTAAAATTGCTTGAGAATCCACTTGTAGTGTTTCTGTCCGCAAGTATATACTTCAACTGCAACGGGAATTCCTGACTTTAGCAATCCATGTTTGTTTGTTTTGAGTGTTTTGCCGTTAGGTACATATGACACGCCTTCCTAGGGAGCCAATCGTCCCTCTCACTAGATCAGGGTTCACCACTATATCAGCACTGCATCAAGGGATCGTAACTCATAAACCAGCGGTGAGCTCTCTGATACCAAACCAACTATTTACATCAGAAGATTTATATACTTTGATTTCCAAACCACTGCAGCCATGGCACCAATTCTGCTCAATTGCTTGGGAAATGACCGGAAGGAATATTTGGAGTGAGTATATGAGTCTGTTTAATTCTACGATAAACCTTTTTTATCAAAACCAGTTCTGTCAGGACGAAACGGGTGGGTTTCTGGTCGTTTATTGCCGAATGAAACTGAGCCACAATTTATTTTCCACAGAGAAACATTTCATGTGAACAATCCCAACTTGGACGGCATGGAAGAGGACATTCTCTATCACTTCAGCCTGGGCACAAAGACCCACAACCTTCCTGAGATGTTTGGAGACATCAAGGTTTGTGAGAACGGGTCACAAGAACATAAAGGGCTTCTGAAAGCTGCTCTAGGAAAAATAAGTGGAGGACATTTTTCGCTCAGTGGAGAAGGAGCTATTTTCTTTCTATTACTCCGAGAGAAAGTCATTTATTTTCCTTTCTCCTCATATAGTTTGTGTGTGTTGGGGGGAGTGCCAAACGCATGAAGGCCTTTGCCCAGTTCATACACACAGAGCTGAATCTGCCCGGGAGCAATGATGAACTCAAGGACATCTGCGAGGCAACCGATCGCTACTGCATGTACAAAGTTGGACCCGTGCTTTCCATGAGCGTGAGTATTGCATCACCGCACTTGTATCCTAACAATGACATGGTTTTAAACTGACCCAACTCTGCCATTATGAGCCTCCCAGACTCACAAGCTTTTCTTTTTGGATTGTATCTATGGCAAGCAAATAACATTGTTGTTTTTTTCTGTTCACTTGCGCGTTTTAGCATGGCATGGGTGTCCCTTCCATCTCCATCATGCTGCATGAGCTCATCAAGCTCCTTCACCACGCCCACTGTCGGGACGTGGTTCTCTTTCGCCTGGGCACCTCTGGGGGAGTCGGTAAGTTCATCACCTCTTCCGCTGGGTTCAGGCAGCCTCAAAATAGGCCTTGTTCAGACGGGGGGGGGGGGGAAGCTTTTTATTTTTATTTTTTACATGCCCTCATGTTTTGCCTTCCAGGGCTGGCTCCGGGGACGGTGGTGGTGTCAGAGAAGGCGTTGGACTACAACTTCCTACCCCAGTTCGAGCAGGTGGTCCTGGGAAAAGTGATCATGAGGAGCACGGAGCTGGACGCGGGCGTGTCCCGGGAGCTCCTGCAGTGCTCCAAAGAGCTCCCCAACCTCCCGGCAGTCATCGGGAACACCATGTGCACCAACGACTTCTATGAAGGTGAGTCTCGCGCCTCCTACCATCAAGGCCCATATGGTTTGCGTTGGGATGTTGACTCGACCTCTTTTGAATCCATTTAAAGGGGTTGTGTTGTATTGAGGTTACGTCATTTCCCCCCAAAAAGGGACAATATAGGACAACTTAACTAACTTAAACATGCCATCCTCTGCCTCCCCAGGCCAAGGGCGGCTGGACGGAGCTCTGTGCTCCTTCTCCCACGCGGAGAAGCTGGAGTACCTGCAGAGAGCCTACGAGGCCGGGGTCCGCAACATCGAGATGGAGTCCACCGTCTTCGCCGCCATGTGCCGCGTGTGTGGCCTCAAAGGTGAGGCCTCAGAACACATGACATGTCGCTTTAGGTTACCGCCATCCCCCCCCCCCCAGCACAATCCCCATTATCTAACGGCCCACTGGTGTCGACGCTCCTCGCCCTACAACCATCGGCCCTGCGTCGCCGTGTGAGGCTCTCTCTGATGTCTTTGTGTTCCACCCGTTCTCCAGCGGCCGTGGTCTGCGTGACCCTGCTGAACCGCTTCGACGGCGACCAGATCACCAGCCCCGAGGACGTCCTGGTGGAGTACCAGCAGAGGCCGCAGGTCCTGGTGGCCCACTACATCAAAAAACGCCTTGCACTCATCGCCCTGACCCCGCCCTAAAGCCTCAAGCCCTGCCCTAAAGCCTCTAACCCCGCCCTCAAGCCTCTAACCCCGCCCTCAAGCCTCTAACCCCGCCCTCAAGCCTCTAACCCCGCCCTCAAGCTCTCTAACCCCGCCCTCAAGCCTCTAACCCCGCCCTCGAGCCGCCAACCTTGCACCGCTACGAATGAAGTGTATATAATATATACAGTATATTATATAGATATGTGTATAATGATGGATTCATGTGATTAACATGTGGATATGTGTTCTTACTCCTCACGCTTTGGTGCTTCTGATAAGCTTCTAGTTATTATATAAAGAGTTACCTTTTTCGACCCAAAGAATGTATGATTTTATTACAATCACTTGCTCATTATTTAACGTATTTAACAAAATAATTTTGTTCTGTATTTATATTATATGTACTGTGAAGTGTATTGTGTATAATGTTAGTGTCATGTTGAATATGAAAAAATAAAGTGTTCTAAAAGCTTATTTCTCAGTGTTCTTTACAGTTCATGGTATCTCTACACTTTACACACCAAACGGATACATGTGAAATACATAGTGTGTTTTGCAACACACTGGCCAATTAAACGCGTTATCAGAATAATTCAATTTCTATAATAATAAACGTATACAATCTTATAACTAGCCAATTACCGGTGGAAACATGCTCATTTGGCATCATAAGCTCCTTTCATTTGGTAGACGATGAGAAACATTATTAAACAAATATTAACAAAGTGTCATAACAGGGTTACGCCTACATATATCATTCAAACGGATCGTGGTTCTAAAGAGTCCATAAACACGTGGTCCATCAGCAGTAAATACAATGCTAATCCTTCTAGAAACAAATGACCTAAGCTTTCTACATGATCTGATAGTCTAAACTGCCATACTGCTGCGTGTTTATGTTTTGGTCATTTCCCTTCGTAAGACCCAGGGGTTGGGTCTGTCCTGAGGAAGGCCGCCACCGTGTCTCTGCGAGGGGCCCTGGGGGGCCGGATGTCGGCCAGGACCTGGCGTGCGTAGGGGGTCTGGTGGAGACCCGCCTCACGGAGTGCCTGCTCCACGCGCACCCTGGGGTCCGACACGATCTGGACACAGGGACGCATGACCTCAGACGATTCCTACGGACGCCTCGTGTGGAACGGCCACAGGATTGACCCTGTTTTATCATTATCTTTTAAATGCATGCACACAAATTCAACCGAGTACAAGAGTACACATTTATGCCGTTCGTGATGCTGGATATTTTGGAGATTTAGGATAAGTAACCAATTATGTTCCATATTCGTAAACACTAAACCAATATGATCCCTCCACTGGGCAGAGGGTCCGAAGCGAGTACCGTGAACGGCCCTGAAAGTCTGTGACATTCCACCTGAGTTAAACATTGTTTTGTTGTGCCAGAGACTTGCCTTGCATAACTTTGTATTCTGGGTCGTATGTCATTCAAACATTAAAGGAGCACTAACGATGTAAACAATAAAGAGGGTCGCTCGAGTGACTCAGCAACCAGCCAGTGAAAGTTCCACTCCAGAGATTCTTTTACTTTATTTGAGGTACCATGCCTTTGAATCCTTCATAACTACCTCATTACCCCATTATCAGGGCATATTTCCTCAATCAAATGTATCGATCTGACAATAACCCGTGACCATATTGCGATTTTCTGGTTGGCTGAGCTTCAGTTGCAAAGCTGGAGCTTATGGCTATGTCTCACCTGGCTGTCTGTGTACGTGTTGATGTTGTATAGGGGCTTCTGGGGCTCACATCCCTCCTTCTGACGACTCCTCCATGCTTCAGTTTCCCCCATCATCCTCTCTGGGTCGGCCTCTGCTACCACGGCAACCTTATTGACATTAAGCTTAAAAATATTAAATCGAAGAAATGCAGGAATACTAATCTTACTAATCCAGCGTCTTAGAGTACCATATTAAGCGCTATATACATTTTATTTATTATTATTTATTTATTAATCTGTAATTTGTTTAAGACGCATGTCATAAGTGAGGGGGTGTTTGGTCCGGGCGTTCTTCTCCAGGATGCCCACAGATGCGCCGCACACTTTGGGTTTCAAACCCAAAACCTTTCAGCTTCAGAGTCAAAGACCCTAGCGACTATCTTTCTATCCGGCCACCCAGTATAATGAAACAGTGAAGCAGTGATGTCAAACACTTCACCAGTAGATGGCAGCAAAGTCTCAATGCCGACATCAACCAGGACCGCCATGGAGCGCTAGACCGGACCGACTGACTCCTTTACTGGACCACCGGGCTGCTAAACCGGGCCGCTTGACCGGTCTACACGGCCGCTAGACGCGACCACTCGACCCGGGCCGCTGGACCAGACCTCCCGACCTCCGGGCCGACGCACCCACCTGGCTCCTGAGGGCCTCCAGGCGGGTCCGTGTCTCCTCCTGCTCCCTCTGGCGCTGCAGCTCCCCCGCCTCCCTCTCCTGCCTGCGGAGCTGCAGGGTCTCCTCGCGATACCGCACCCTGGGGAGACAGACGTAGGGGGGGGGGGGGGGGGGGGGTTCATCTCCACCTCTCTGACACCGCTCTATCTGCCCTCCCCAGACAACCCCCGCAGGTGTCTGAGGAGAGGGGGGGGGGGAGGGGGGGTTCATGTGGCTGCCAAACGCCCTTACATCTACTGTCAAACCCCCCCCACCCATCCCCCTGTGTCTCTTACTCCTGTCCCACCCCTTACCGTCCTGCCAGAGATCTTGAGCCACAGGGGCCAAAGGTGTTGGAAGTAAGTAAATAGTCATGAGGAGCAGGAGCCTGTTAAGGGCTGATTACGGTCCCACCACGTTCACGCAACGCAAGGACCACGCAGACGCTTCGACGCAGTCGTGAACCTTTATGGTTCCGCGTCGGGTTCTGGTGAGCGGACCAATCACAGCCCTTGCTGCTGCGTCGCCTCGACGGAAGGTGACGATTTTTGGTGAGGCGCACGTCAGGCCTTTGCGTCAGACACAAAGGCCTGACGTGCGCCTCGCCAAAAATCGTAACCTTCCGTCGAGGCGACGCAGCAATGGGTCCGTAACCCCCTTGCCTTGCGTGAACGTGGGACCATAATAACCCCTTAAG
>NC_079431.1:3824882-3852382 GCF_026213295.1 Gadus chalcogrammus
TAAGAAGATACAGTTTGAAAAAATGAAGCGCCTGACCTCTCTGGTTGAGTTATAGCCCAGCAGGTTTAAGGAAACACAACGAAGAGAGAAATATTTCACAAAAGCAGCAATTATACAAAAAACAATGTGAAAGCGGTGCGGTGGGAAGTGTTAGAGAGGACGGGCGGTGTGCGTCTGCACCATCAAAGCATCAGGGCTGGGCTCTAAGGGTTTTTAAAGAGACCCATTTCTGTTTGTTCCCTGGGACCTCCACCAAACACTAGGAGGAATGTTTATGGCGAGTGCAAAGAAAAAAGAAGATTATTGAGAAAAACAAAAAACAAACAACCGCAGCTTTGAAAATGGCCCGACCGGATAAACCCTTCAGTCGCTCCGTCGTGTCACCCTCCTCTCTTTTTTCACTCTCACACGGCTAAAGAGGAAGAGTCACTTTCTTTATTCAGATACTAAAGCTGGACAGATAGAGACGGACAGATAGACGGGTAGCAACCTTATCGCTGTAATATAATAAGTACTCTATATTCAGGATGCTTCCTTCATGAAGAGGAGCCTGCAGTTCCAGTTGAGTTTGTGTCCGTCTCCAGCGATGGGAAGTGCGCCTTAATAAGACTAATCTGAGACATAGAGGAGGTGCCCTGCATTCTGTTGACTCGGAGGGTCCGCTAGAAGACAGCTCAGCTAGAAAAGAGGGTTTTGATGAAACACTGGCAACCTGAAGAGGCCTCTTACACGCAGCATCAAGCTGCCCCTGATGGAAGGATTGGCCTCTGGGCAAGAGAAGAGGATAAGTGATGATGGCGACCAGGGGACGAGAGAGAGAGGGAGAGATGGAGAGAGCCCCCTGCGGTTGTCATGGTGATGCGAGACAGCGGTGTGAGTGAGGTGACACCGCAGATCCTGCAGCCTGCTGGGAACGACATCTGTGTTTGTGTGTGTGTGTGTGTGTTAGCGTGTGTAGATGGGAGCATGTATGTACGTGTGTATGTGTGTGTGTGTTTGCACGCACTGATGTATGTGTATGCATCTGTGTGTGTGTGTGTGTATGTTTATGTGCGTGTGTGTGTGTGTGTGTGTATGCACGGGCGCACCTATGTGTTTGCATCTGTGTGTGTGTGTGTGTGTGTACGTGTGTATGTACGTGTGTGTGTAGTTACATTCGCCGTGTTCATCCATGTTTTAGATTCACCTGCAGGCATCATTGAGTGCAGGGGGATCAATTATTTTCGTTTTGTTTAGTGAGAGACAACAGAAGCCGACAACAGACAACAGAACCCCTACCACACTGTTCAGACTTTTTTTGTTAAATCTCTACCATTGCACAGAACCCCTCCAGCCACCATTCCAACACACACCCAAACATCCACAACCACAACAACTTCCACCGGGCACGTTGTTGTGTCTCCCGGTGTACCTAGGTACTGACCAGGTCTTGGCGGGTTCTGTGTGGGAGGAGTCGGAGCAGCATGTCTGCGCAGAGAGCCCTGTGGTTGGGCAGGTCCGGCCCGTATTGACCCACTGTCCACTGGAAGCAGAGGTGGTCACTGGCAGACCAGCCGCAACACCTGGAACAGATCCCGGGACAGAAGATCAGCTGCAGACTGGAGAGGACTGGAGTATCGCCATGGCAATGTAGAGTGTCAACACAACAACACAAAACCTGACACCAATCTACGTAAAGCCACTTAGTTATTTAGCAGACACTTCCAGTGAATATAGTGACCGGTCATTTCAGAGCTGGTAGGGTTTGGACAGTACAGAGACAGGTCATTTAGGAGCAGGTAGGGGTTGGACAGCACAGAGACAGGTCCTTCAGGAACAGGTAGGGGTGAGCCAGCACAGAGACAGGTCATTCAGGAGCAGGTAGGGGTTAGACAGTGCAGAGACAGGTCATTCAGGAGCAGGTAGGGGTTCAACTGTGCAGAGATAGGTAATTAAGGAGCAGGTAGGGGTTAGACTGCAGAGACAACTCATTCAGGAGAAGGTAGGTGTTGGAGGATCTTGACTCAAGGATCACAGACATTTGGAGATCGAACCCGCAACCTTTCCGCTGGGAGTCAAACACTGTGTCCACTGGACTCCCCTGCCCCCTATTGGAGGGTTGATTCACTAACATGTTGGTCATTTGAATTAAGAAACCTAAGACTAACAGTAGGAAACACGACCGTTGTATTATAAGTGATATTGGTTAAGGTTCTGCACGCTTATTTAATTCCTGTTTACAAATGATGATATTATTAGTGTGTGTATGCTAATCCTGTTGACAGGGTTTACAGTTGAATTGCGTAGGGGTTCACTTCCCACTACAAACACCAAAACAACAACACCCAACAGGATGGGCCGTCTGTACACCAAGGGAATGACAGACTGTCTGCGCGCTTCTGCAAATTATGTAAACTCAGCTAAGCAAGGATCAAAAAGAGAAACAGAAGACAATAAATTCCACACACACGAAATGATGCCATTAACATTTATGTAATCAACCTCCTATTGTTTCTGGGCTGACTGGTTGAAGGGGTGGGGGGGGGAGGGTGGATTAGACCAATGAAGGATTGGATCTCAACATAGGCGTCTTAATTTTGTGCAATCAAAAAGGATGGCATGTTCATTAATAAAGACTCCCTTTGTGACATCCTCTGGTTTAAACGCTGCAAAACCAAAATAACGCTTCCATCTTCCACATAAGTCCTGCAGTCTGTCCTGAACGCTGAAGGGACCGTGGGATACCTGTCCATGCCCTCCAGACGCTCCGTGATGCCGCGCTGCCTGGACCGGTAGCTCTCCGCCAGTGTCTGAAAGCTCTGCAGCACGGAGAGCTTCAGCTCTGGGTAGGGACAGTCTGCCTCCAGCACCTCCCCTGGAACGGGCTCTGGGTCCGCCTCAGACCCACACGCCACACAGTCCTTCGGGGTTGGGGCAGTCGTATGCATACAGAGACGGGAGAAGTTAGACAAAGGGATGCTGATTCTCATAATTATAATAATTCATGAAATATATATTTTCATAATTATATATAATTTTCTAAAGATAGACGAAAGGGAATTCAGTTACATGCCCTTAAAGAGCAGGTAGGGGTCGTTAGACTGTACAGAGAAAGGTCAGTAAGGAGCAGGTAGGGATTGGACAGTACAGAGATAGGTCATCAAGGAGCAGGTAGGGGTTGGACAGTACAGAGACAGGTCATCAAGGAACAGGTAGGGCTTGACAGTACAGAGACAGTTCATCAAGGAGCAGGTAGGGGTTGGACAGTACAGAGAAAGGTCAGTAAAGAGCAGGTAGGGGTTGGACAGTAGAGAAAGGTCCGTAGGGAGCAGGTAGGGGCTACACATTACAAAGACAGGTCATTAAGGACAGGTAGGGGTTAAACAGTCCAGGGAAAGGTCAGTAAGGAGCCGGTAGGGACTAGGGGGCATCTTGCAATAGGATGCCTACAGACCGCACACATTGGTGTTAGAACCCAGAAACCCTTCACAGCAGAGAAACTCGCTAACCAACCAGATATTTTGGATGTTTTTACACAATATCAAGTGACGGCTGGATGAGCCTCCCCGACCCTGGAAATAATCCCATTAGTGCAGTGCAGAGCTACGTGGACTTCCTACCTGCAGGCCTAGGGCTGCCATCTCCTCCTCCAACGCCAGCAGCTCAGCACGCAGCCTTCCCGTGACCGCCCCCTGCTGCTGCTTCACCAGGTTCACCTGCGGGTGAGCAGATAAAGGAGATTAAGGAGAGGAAAAAAATCGCAGCACACAGTCATGGGACGTAGCGTAGACTAGAGGATCCTGCCGGCTACGCGGTCTGACCTTCTGTCAGACAGCGGAGAACGTAGTGCCGCGTTCCGGCCGGGACCTGCCAGGAAATGTACCACGTCTTCCACTTCACGGTGAAATATCACGGTCCTTGGCTTGGAGAAATGGTCAACAATGAAACGCTTGTTTCAACCTTGTAATTGTGTTTCTTTTCGTTGCTACCTTGGTCACGGCTCCCAGATTGGTGGGCACACATCAAGAGGT
The DNA here is from genome assembly GCF_026213295.1 of Gadus chalcogrammus. Lineage (NCBI taxonomy): Eukaryota > Metazoa > Chordata > Actinopteri > Gadiformes > Gadidae > Gadus > Gadus chalcogrammus. The sequence goes on from NC_079431.1 coordinate 3,828,893, forward strand.
CTAGACACTTTTTGTGGGGGGTGTGTGCGTGTGTGTGTGTGTGTGTGTGTGTGTGTGTGTGTGTGTGTGTGTGTGTGTGTGTGTGTGTGTGTGTGTGTGTGTGTGTGTGTGTGTGTTTGTGTGTGTGTGTGCGTCTGTGCGTGCGTGCGTGCGTGCGTGCGTGCGTGCGTGCGTGCGTGTGTGTGCGTGTGTGTGTGTGTGTGTGTGCGTGTGTGTGTGTGTGTGTGTGTGTGTGTGTGGGTTGTAATTGTCTCAGATCACCGCCTATGATTCACATTATCAAATCGCTCTGAATCTCAACGCTCACTGATAGATGAGCAGTCAGTAGCGATCCCCAAGCTCGTGACAAGTAGACCAACCCTGGTTTCTAATGGCTTATTTATTAGCCGCTGAGGCATCGATCCGACAGCGTCCATTAGAATCATTCTCTCCGCGGTGCTGATGCCGGGAATGTTTAAAGATTCAAAACAGCCGAGCAACACAGAGGTTTCACCCTGGAGGTAGGCGGAGGGTCGATATCGAAGCCTTAAGTAGATTTATGCAGATTCACAGTACCGACTGGGAACTTGTAACAGATTGGTTTGAAATAATCATAATTAAAAGAAAAAGGCGAACAGCAGCAAGCGATCCGAGAGCTTCAAGCAGCAGATGTTTGGTGACAATACAAATGTTTCTGCGGCACATGACGAGTGATTAAAGAACACACTTCGGTGACTGACACACAACCACAGCAAGCTGTTGTTCTGGGGGGTTTAGTGGAGCATGTTGGACCACATCGTCTGACCCAAATGCTCAAACAGGATGTGTGAATGATATTGATAAGTCGAGTACTATTGGGGTCCCAGAGTGTAATGACAACGATGTCATGCTGTGTTCAGGGTAACAAGTAGCCAGTGGTAGCATGAGTACGTGTGTCAAAATACTCCACATACACACACCCCGGTCCCCGGTCTGGGTTCTTCTGCTCCCTGGGGGGTCTCTTAGGTACAGGAGCTGGTTGGAAGCAACAGGGTAACAGGGAACAGGGAACGTAACGGACCATGTAAGAAAGAAAGGTATTCCGAAGGAGGAGTTGGGGAGAAAAGAAGAAACAAGCTCATCTCAAACAGAAAATAAAAGGGTGTGTGTGTGTGTGTGTGTGTGTGTGTGTGTGTGTGTGTGTGTGTGTGTGTGTGTGTGTGTGTGTGTGTGTGTGTGTGTGTGTGTGTGTGTGTGTGTGTGTGTGTGTGTGTGTGTGTGTGTGTGTGTGTGTGTGTGTGTGTGTGTGTGAGTGAGTGAGTGAGTGTGTGTGTGTGTGTGTGTGTGTGTGTGTGTGTGTGTGTGTGTGTGTGTGTGTGTGTGTGTGTCTGGGTGTGTGTGTCTGGGTGTGTTTGTAGGGAGAGGAGGGGATAGAAGCTGTGGTGGGGGGGGGTCTCTATTGTGGCGACGCACTCAGGTGGGGAGCCCAGAATTAGGAGGAATGAAAGAGAGAGTGTGTGTGCGGTTGTGTGTGTGTGTGTGTGTGTGTGTGTGAGAGTGAGAAGAGAGAGAGAGAGAGGGAGAGAGAGAGAGAGAGAGAGAGAGAGAGAGAGAGAGAGAGAGAGAGAGAGAGAGAGAGAGAGACAGAGAGAGAGAGAGAGAGAGAGAGAGAGAGAGAGAGAGAGAGAGAGAGAGAGAGAGAGAGAGAGAGAGAGAGAGAGAGAGGGAGAGAGAGAGAGAGAGAGAGAGAGAGAGAGAGAGAGAGAGAGAGAGAGAGAGAGAGAGAGAGAGAGAGGACGGGCGAGTGACCATGGGAATAAGTAAGCCCAAGCCAGACACATGACAAACAAAACGGTTGCCAAGAAGATTCGCCCACTCCAAAAAAAAAGTATGTTAGGCACTAAAGGCAGATTGAAGTTCCTAGGGGGTGACGCGGCCACTGTCAGGGGTAAGGGGGCGTCAATAACAGTGACAGAGCTACAGGGGCCCAGGGGACACTATGAACCGACTCACGTCTGAATCCCCTCGACTCTGGCTGGGTCTGCAGAGCGCCCTGTCTTTCTTCAGTTGGCGACGGGAGAGCCACTGACATGCATTGCAGGAAACTTCATAAAAAATGCTGGCAAACACTGACAGGACCCAAGCCAGGAACTCGGTTCACTGGTGTAAGCACTGCCGGCTGGCTATCCCCCCCCAAATGATGCCTATAATGCGTTTATGATTGCAATAACAAGCACCGTTTTGGAACTTGAGTTCGGATGACACGATTCTGAAGGTTAGCAGCGTTTACAAGCTGTGTGCAATGGCAGAGTGGGTCTCAGGTGTGGGTTTGATGTGGTCCAGACACCTGTTGCTGTATCTGCAGTCCTTCAGAGGGCTGGAGAGTCAGGCGCTGGAGGAGGAGTTCATCCATCCTGAAGCGGAGGTCGTCTCGGAGCTGGAGAACAGGCTCCACTGTGGCCATCTTGAAAAGCTCTCTCTCCCTCTCAAGATGCAGGCCTGACGTACAAAGGCACACAGACACACATACACACACGCATGCAAGCACGCACACACACACAAACACACGGACACGCATGCATGCACACAAACACACACCCTGTGCTTAGTGACATAATGTACAGGGACTAGGAAGTTTGTGCTGACGTTTCAAACTTCACTGTTAGCTATTTTACCGTGCTCTTGAAGCTCATTGGTCGAGCCGTGATCTTGAAGCCCATTGGTCGAGCCGAGCTGTGCCACAAAACCCTCCAAGTCACTTACTGCCGCTTCCCTGCAGCACAGGAGAGAAACAACACGATGATGTTGTAGTAGGATAGTAGTAGAAGCACAGAAGTAGTAGTATAGTTGTAGAAGCACAGTAGTAGTACTAGTGTAGTAGTAGAAGCACAGTAGTAGAATAATAGTAGTAGAAGCCCAGTAGCTGTTGTAGTACTAGTATAGTTGTAGTACTAGTATAGTATTAGTAGTAGTAGTATAGTAGTGGTAGAATAGTAGTGTACTACCTTCCTGTCACATGACAGTGCCTTCATGGCCCCTGTCCTGCTGGGGGCCCCTGTCCTGTTGGGGACCCCTTGCTGAGACTCTGCCCTCCCCCCCACGGTGGTCTCACACCTCTTCCCCAAAATCATCTCTCTCCTCTGTTTGCGTGTATGTTTGTATGTGTGTGTATATGTGTATGTGTGTCTGCGCGCGTGTGAGTGAGTGAGTGAGTGAGTGAGTGAGTGAGTGAGTGAGTGAGTGAGTGAGAGTGTGTGTGTGTGTGTGTGTGTGTGTGTGTGTGTGTGTGTGTGTGTGTGTGTGTGTGTGTGTGTGTGTGTGTGTGTGTGTGTGTGTGTGTGTGTGTGTGTGTGTGTGTGTGTGTGTGTCTAAACCGTCACGGTGAAAGCAGAGTGCTCGTAAATCACTTTGGGTGTCAGACTTGTCCATTCCTAGGAGGAGCTTACAATAACAATCATAATAATATTCATAGCATTGTGTTCTTACTCTGCTGTCCTCAGCCTCAGGTGTTCCCGGGACCACACCTGTCTGTGTTGTCGGAGCAGCGACGTCTCCTTGGACGACCTGGCTGCAGACAGAGTCTTCTGAACCTGAGGAGTAAAAAGACAACATCATTGAGAGATCCAAGTTTGGTTTCCTTGGGTTTGGTTTCCATGTCGATGTGGGTTAGGGTTCTATGTGGGGCATTATATGTGACTGTAACAACGACGATACCACACCCCACATAGGTGGCTTTTCTGGGCTCCTCCAGACACAAGGACGCAGAGTGGTGGTGGTGTTTAAAACACGGTTTATTGTACACTCCAATGGACCAATAAGACTTTAATGTTTGGATTTCATGCTAATTATATTGAACGTGTTACTAAATTTCTCCCGATGGGGTGGATGGGATAGTACATTGACCTATATGATGGAAAGACCCAGCTGATGAACTCTAGTCATTTAGTCCCTTAACTCCAAAGTGACTTCGGAATGAAGTGAAATAATACTGATGTTTAGTTCAGATCATTAAGGTGGTTTGCAGGCATCAAAGAAGGGGTTAGGGCCACCAGGGAATCAAACCAGGTCGTTTTCTACCCAATGCTGAACGCCTGGACACACAGACATGAAGGACACGGAGTGTAGAATAAGGGGGGCAAGGTGCGGGGGGGCTTACGAGACAGGCCAGCCCGCCGCCCTCAGAACTAAGTAGGTCGTCGTCTTATCTTATGGTCAAGGTGACACGGCTTCCTCTGTGTCTCTCAGGGCGTCAGGGGAACGCTTGAAACCCGGTGGTTTGGTTCTGTCGTTGTCCATGGCTCTGTCGTGAACATATATTAGAATGAGGCTTCTTAATTGCTGGGGGGAGGGTGACGGGGGGGTGGTGTTGAACAGCATCAGGCTGGTGTTACGGAGATGTGGTTAATGTAAACGGTGTGATGTTGAAACACGCGTGTGGAACATGTTGTCATGTTGGTGTCAGGAATAGGGGGAGGAGGGGGCTGGGGAGTGGGGGAGGAGGTGAGGGGTGTCACTGCATGTCTTCATGTGACCTCATCTCTTTTTTCATTTTTTCATTATGCAGGGAACATCCCGCGCATCCCGCTCCCCTATTCAGCAAAGCACATAATTGTCCATCAGCTGGGTTTGCACAGGTCGCTAGCTCAGATAATTGTACATCAGAAATCTTCCCCTAAGTTGCAATTACGCTGCGGGAACGCCACCCGGCTGGAAGCGGTTGCATGCGGTTTTCCAACGGCTTCTTTCCCTGGCTACAACCGAGTGGGTTATATCAATCAACACAGCATGTATCATGCATACACATCGTTGATATACTGTCAGGGTACACACCAGGGGAAGCTATTACTTGAGGACGTTAATGCCATCTCTTGTTTCGTTGACTATTCAACCTTCAGTGTTCCTGTTGTGTTTCAGAGGGGCGAGGTAATCTTCTCGTTAGAACGGAGGCATCCTCTCCTACAAGCCCCTAAAACATATTGATATTACCTGGTGGCTCCTATCACCATTCTCATTCATGTACAACTAGGGGTTAGGCTGCAGGCATTTTGTTCTAGGTTGCCTACAGGTAGGCAGTGGACATTGGGCATCAAACCCAGGACCTTTTGGGTAGGAGTGGAACCCACTAGGGATGGAACAACCCCCACAAAGTGCATAATCAAAAGACCTCATTTATTCTGATTCTAGCTGTTACAATCCAACTGTGCAGCCAGCATCTCTGGAGACAGCAGATTTGTTTCGAACACCTGGGGCCCCATGCTGCCATCGAGTCCCAGCCCCTCCCCGCTCTTCTCTCCCCCCTCCTCTCCTCCCCTCCCCTCTCCTCTCTCCCCTCACTTCCCTCCCCTCCTCCCTCCTCCCTTGCTCTCCCTCCTCTCCTCTCTCTCCTGGCTTCAAGCCCTCCTACCCTCCCCTCCCTCCATCCTCTCCTCTTTCCTCCCCTCCCTCCTCCTCCCTCTTTACCCTCCTCCCCTCTCCTCCCTGATCACGTCTCCTTTCCTCTCTCCCCAACGTTCCTCCCCTGCCTCCCATCCTCCCCTCTGCTCCCTTCCCTCCTCTCTCCCCATCGTCCCTCCCCTCCTCCTCCTCCTCCTCCTCCCCTCCTTCCCCTCCCTTCCTCCCTCCCTGGTCGTTTGGCGATGCCTCTGCAGGCTTGCTCCCAGCACCAAACCCACGCCAACGTAGCTCTCCCTTATCTAGTCCATGCAGGGAGAGAGAGAGAGAGAAAGAAAGGGCCAGGATTGGACCGGGCCACCGGCAACAGTAATGAGATACTATAAACCGTTTACCAATTAAAACACCGGAGGACCACCGGCCTGATCTCTCCCAACCCCCGCAATAACTTCTAAGAACTTGTATAAATGCAAAGGGGAGGGAATGAATGAACTTCAAACAGTGCAGAGGACCCCCGGCTCAGCCTCCTGAATATTCATCTCCTACTCCACGGCGGTAATATCCCACTCGGTAGCGTTTTAAACAGAGATCTCAAGGTCTCCTCAGCAGACAGGACACTTATTAACACTGCGATGGAGTTTCGTGCTGCCTGGGTTGTTTGTGTTTTGCAAGAGATGAGAGAAAGAGGAGAGAGGAGAGAGGAGAGGGGAGAGAGGAGAGAGAGACAAAGGAGAGAGAGACAGAGAGAAAGAGGTCTATGGTCAGACAGAGTCAGACCAGCCAAGATGTTTTTACAGCCTTAATATCAGCTGTCAATATCGACCATTTCCCCAAAGACCGGCAGATAATGGGCTTTGAGAAGTAAACAACAGGCATCGGGTGAACTTGGTAGAAAACCACTGATGGCTCCATCACTACAGCGCGGTTGATCGTTATTTCCATCCTGTTCCATATTTATGAATCCGCAGAACCAGACCTGTGAAATGGTTCAAGTTTTCATTACAAGCGTACGTAGGAGATGGATCACAGGCGGGGGTTCAGAGTACCTTCTGTGCGATGGTTTCCGATTCTTGACGTCTTGCTTGCAGGGCGGCTTCCAGACGTTGGTATTCTGTGGGCTGGCACCGGCTGCCGACAGAACCATCCCTCTTCCAGACCAGATGTTTGCCTAAAGTAAATGAAGTGGCTCATTTAGTTATTTTCTTAATGATTTGACTGCACATCCACTGTTATTTATTGGTTGGTATTTACTTGTTTTTAGAATTGTAGCTATTTTTTCCTTTTATGTATTTTTAATTATTCCTGGCCATTCTTAATAAAATGCAATCCTTTTTTACTTTTTTTTATGTCAAGTTCAATTTAAAAAGCTCACGATAAAAAAACCAACCACTAACCAACACCTCTAACAACTGTCGGGTGCTTTGCTGTAACTGCATGAGGTGATCAATATGTTTTCAGCTTGGCTGGAGAGTGGTGTCCAGAGACACACAGGAGTCCGGCTCCTGCTAACTATAGCCATGGCCAGCTCTGGCTGCCGTGGTTCAGCTGTGACGCCAAGAGACAGGTGAATACGCAACACTGTGCCTCTCACAACCTCCGACCCACACCCTCGTCTGGGCATTGCTTTGATCACCCCTATATCAATATAACAACGTCTGGATGATAAGTATATAATATATATGCTATCATATCCTGATATTTAAGATGCAACCCCATAACTGACCTGCACCATCTTGTGTTCTGCAGTGTGTGATGAAGGCTCGCAGGTCCCTTCCACTCATCCTACTGCAGCGGTTGAGGTATGGGGAGAAGCATCTGTTGAGAGCAACAGTAACACACTAGTTATGTGAATGTTTTGGGGGAATTTGACTCTTGCTATTACTTGCTTGCTCGCTGTCAGTGTGGTAACTAATCCTTGTATTTATTGACCAATCCAACCATAACGCTGCTTAAAATGCCCTGCAGTAGCCTACAGAGCAGAGCCTATTCCCTGACTAAAGACTGCCATAATATAATGCTGTACATTGCCTAATCAATATTGTATGCTGCTTGTGCGAAAAGGATGATAAGGACCGGGGCTATATGGCCCTCTAATGACACCACTTAATATTCCTCATGATTACCAGGACGCCCTCTCTCCATCATAGCCTACTCCAGGTTTCGGAGTGTCCCATCTCACTGTTCGAGGGGTTCACTCTTCTGGCCATGAGTCCCGGTGTCAGATAAGATGCTGATATATGGTGGTCAAACACGCAATGCTTTGGTGATATTTCATTCATCCATCCATCATTCAAATGAGAACATGAGACATGATGTTGCACTTCTTTGGCATGCAATCTTTGCGCATTCACAGAATAAGTGGACACTATTTCTCGTTAAATCGCTGAACAACCACGCTAAACGAAGTAGACCTACCATATAAATAATGGATTTTCTCTTGGCAGGCAAGATAGTTTTTCAATACTTATTAATTCGTTGAAAATAGCACTTTTAACGAGCAAAGTGTTTGAGTTAATTGACTATTTGACCGTCCTACCTTGTGGTGGTGGCGGTTTTAAAGCGTCCAGTCAACGACAACATTTGTAACCAAGGGAACTATAACCGCCTCGCCATTGGTCCATTCGACGATGCCACTCACACGGAAACGCCCTCGTATCCCAACGGAGCCAATAGGAACCCAGCACTGCAAAAAAAACACCAAAGCCTGACGTCACTCACGCTCGTATTCCTCCAGTTTGGGTGCAGAGCCACGGAGAGTCTTCTTGTTCCGGAGACCATGGAGGACACCTTCCCTCCTCCACACGCATGGGACTAAACCACGGGAACGATTACCTATGAAGTTACAAATTCTCATGGGGATCCAGCCCAACAACTTAGCCCAGCACTAGAACAACCCTCCGCCAGGTACGGAACTATACTATTGTTTTATCCGCGAACTATAGAAAAACTGAAAAGCTAAAAAAAAACTAAAATGAGGGATCTCTTCCCGAAAATGGGGAATCGATCAACTTACGTGTAAAGTTTCCACATGCACAGCGGAGAAGTGTGTGCGGTCTCTTTTTTTTGGTGCATAGCACTGCCATGTGAAAAGTATCGCGCATCAGTGGATACTCTTCGGGGACACTGTGGTTCCGTGGGACCGATGCATTGCAGCACACCTTGGGCCGGTTCTGGTGCTTTCTTCGGGGCTTTCTTCGGGGCTCTCTTCGCGGCGTTCCGCGGCTGTGTCAGCGCTTTCGCCGGGGAGATTGAAAACCTAATTGCAGACATACGGAACGGGTCACGGGAGTGCTCGCTGTGGGAACAAACGAGGGCATTTCCACAGTCTATAGTCTAGGAGTATAGAATCATTGATATGTATATGGATAAAAGTAGGACTATAGACCTATATATATATATATATATTGTCCTACTTTTTCTACGTGAATGGTCGTAGAGGAACTCCCTTTGGGGACTGAGAAGGGGAAAAGGAGGCAGTTAGAGAGAAGGAGTGAGGGGGAGAGAGGAGTGAGGTGGAGAGAGGAGTGAAGAGGGAGAGAGGAGTGAGAGGGAGCAAGGAGTGAGGGGGGTAGAGGAGGGAGTGACGGGATAGAGGAGGGAGTGAGAGGGAGGGGGTGAGACACGAGGGATTGAGAGGTAGAGAGGAGTGAGAGGGAAGGAGGAGTGAAGAGGCAGGTGAGGTTAGGGAGGGAATCTGTGGAATGTGAGCTCGGCGTTGGGCGGGGAGTTCGGCTCCCACGAGATAAACTCACCTTTTTATCGCACGTTCACTCATTTGCATAAGAGTGTCCCCACATGTACCTATTACCGTTATTTACACTGTAAATACTCATACAAATGGCGTTTCTTTGCACGTAAACCCTTACGTTTTATTCAAAGAATTAGATCTTACAATTTATAGTGAAGAAAAACATTGCCCCCCCTCCCAGGTTATAAACCGCCTCACTGACGCTTTGGTTGATTATTTGGCATGCATATGTCGTTATTATGTGTGTATTACAAGTGCGTTTATTATGGATCCGTCCAAGTGAGTCATTCTCCCACAGCATAACTCGCACACGCAAGGTGAGCATACACGCATCCCAGTGGTGATGAATGTTATCAGCAACAGGAAATTAAGCATACCGTGACATTTCCTGAGTGGGTTGGGCATAATGACGTGAACGACAGGTAAACTTAGAATGGTTGAAATGGAAACCAATTTATTCCATATCATTAAAAAATAATATCTGGTATGTACCAACTGTAGCAGAAGGCATCTTGTAAATCTAATTATGGTTACTTCGTGCTGTCTTGGATGCACATGCACACGCACACACACACACACACACACACACACACACACACACACACACACACACACACACACACACACACACACACACACACACACACACACACACACACACACACACACACACACACACACACACACACACACACACACACACAGATGTGTTTATGCTCCTCATGATTCCCATTAGCGGAGAGAACACAGACTCTGTCCCTCAGTCTGCTTGTGTTCACCCCTGTAGTGGACTAACAAGAAGCCATCTTTGATTTCACCAGTCTAGTATTTAGCATATCTGGTGCATTGATGATGTCCCCTTTTCTGGTCAACTCAGTCACCTTGTGGTGATGTGGAAAACCAACAGCAAAGATGTAACATGGCGTTGTTTATATTGAGTAGGAGGAGCTTACGGTAAGGGGAACTCAGGAGGGAAGTTTTCAAGAGGTTTTAGGTTAAACTTTCATAATTCCTGTTTTTCTGATAGTTGGACCTATTTTGAAATGTTGCACAATTGAATGGAATGCACCTCCTCCCTTTATTAGTCTCTCAACAACGATGAAGTCACCCATACACAAGTGTGTGTGTGTGCGTGTGCGGATGTGCGTGTGTGGCAATAACACACACGTTTATTTACTCAGATTAGATAAAAAGCCCTTAAGGGAAATGTAGGTGCATTAGCCGCAATCCGCGGACAATAGACGCTATGCAAACACACGCACCATAAGACTCAACGGGTCTGACGCCAAACAATACCCTATAAGTCACCGTGAATGAATACCTCAACCACACAGTGGACACTACACACACATGAGTGCTTTGCGTAGGCATATAGTGCTTGCATGAAGGGTAGTTAGTGTGGTCAACGTGATGAGGTTTTCGTGCGTGCATAAATCAGGAGGGGTCAGTCTGCTAAGGGTCACTCTATACCCCGTGTGTGTGTGTGTGTGTGTGTGTGTGTGTGTGTGTGTGTGTGTGTGTGTGTGCGCGGGTCGTCTACGTTGCTTGATGTCTTTCAAGCGTCACCAAACGGGGCTCAAGACTCTCAGCCCTCTACCAGCTGCTGGTTCCTAAAGTCCTTCCCCGAGCACCTCCTCGTGTACTAGCTTTAAGAGGTTCTGGGTTTTTCCATTTCTTTTTTATGGATTTTCACTAAGTGTGTTCCCACAAAAGGGGGAAGAAACATATCTGGGCCTAGCGGGAGAGAAATGTTTTTGTTTAATCCCCAATGGGGGGCTGATGTGCCGCGGAACAAGAATAGCTGAAAATTGTGGCAGGGAAGGAGTAGCAACCGTGGTAACGGTGACTCTGTGCCCTCTGTTGCTGTGATTTCAGAGTAATAATGCTACACATCCCCTAACTTCTTGTTACCCCGCCCGTCAGCAGACCAGGGACTCATCCGACATGAAGGATGTACTCTTTCTGAATGTACTCATTCTGAATGCACCATTGATGCATGGGAGAGCAGTGTCATAGCCACGGCAATGGCACCGCCGCCACCTCAACCACCACAACACCGTCCACACCACAACACCAACCACTCACAATGACATTCTGTTGCCCCTCATAGTTACTCAAGGTTTGAACTTTGCTCAATGGTAATGCTGAACTATAGCTTTGGTAGCTTGCTTAGCGCCTCATTGTTAAGTTTGACATTTACCTACAGTTGAATGATTATCTTTCACTTTAGAATTTCGGAAGGCTGAAATTTGAGATGATGGTGACAATGATGATGATGAGGACAAAGACCAATGGGAGATCTTGTGTAGTCCTGGGCTTGCTTCTGTCATCCCTGGGACCTGGTGATGTCTTGGCTTCAGATCTCAACCAGGGTGGTTTGGCCTCATTGCGGGATATTAATAGCATAGCACTCATCACCCCGGCCAGGAACATTTATTTATTCTTAAGCTCCAAAGTCCTCCCTTTTCCATCTAACTCTTTTCTTTCCGTTCCTCGCGGGGACGGAGTGACTTGGAGTCAGGCAGGCTGCCCGGCCTCGCAGGGAAACCCCCCTCCACTAGCAGGGCTGGGGGGGGGGTGGGGGGTCTTTGGGCCCTCTAGTCCCCATTCTCAGGGTTGGTAGACTACTAGACTACTATATTTACATTTACATTTAGGGCATTTAGCAGACGCTTACATCCAAAGCGACTTACAATAAGTTAGTAAATTTGTCTTAAGAAAGAGAAACAACAATATATCACTGCCGGTACTTTAAGGATGTTCATAGAACCAAGTGTCAAGCACAGATGCCGCACAATGCTAAGTACTATATGGCATTAGGGCAAGAAGAAGCCCTTCCTTTTTCTAAAACAGGTGGGGGGAAAACTCCACGAAGCTGCATCTATAGAATGTATAGGAAGGAACATTAAAAATATATGGTTCTATCCTGAAGGAAAGGGGGGGAACCACTATAGGCCCCCAGTGCCGAGTCACGTGAAAGGGGCTTTCATTGATAGAATGCGCTTGTATCCGTGTTAGACACCCCCTGATATCGTGTGTAGAATCAGTGTTACCCAGGAACCATCGGTGGTGCGGTGGCTGCATTCAGACAGGATTGGGGTTGGTTTGGGGGGGGGGGGGGGGGGTGGGGTGTATAGTTAAGGCTTAGCATGTCAGCCCGGTCTTCACTGCTGATCCAACTAGATATGCAGATAAATTCCTGACAGAGCTCCCGATTTCATGCTTTGCTCGGCTCCTGGATAGCTGAAGATAATGTAGGACACAAAGCATGTCAGCGCTTTCAGAGATTAGCCGCACAATAGACACTTTTCCCCCCCGCCCTGTCCAGTGAAATAGTCTTTCCATAGTCCCGGCGTGCTGATTCTGAAAAGAGCCCAGAGTCTGCTGTGTGGACACACTGGTGAATGGGGAAGGGTTTTATTTTCTGTCGGCACTGGCAGTCCCCCCCTTCCCCGGCAAACGAGGGCCCCCAGATGTGTTCTTTACCGTTGGAGTCTTCCACGACTACCCTGGTTTAGCTACACCTGTCTGCCTGCTGTTTGACCTCGCCTCTGCCTCCCCTGAGCTCTGCAGCCTCTGGTAACGCATAGCGAAAGACGGAGGGAGGAGGCAGGTACTGGCTTGAATTAGCACGGGGCTGTATAGAGTTGTAGTGAATGTCATGGTGAATATCCTGGTAAATGTTATGGTAAATATCGTGGGTAATATCGGTGTGAATATCATGGTAAATGTTATGGTAAATACTCGGTGAGCCCTGTTGGCTCACCGGATAGAGTGAGTACCATATAGGCTGAGACCTGAGCGCAGCGACCCGGTTTCGAGTCCTGCCCGTTGTCATTTGCTTCATGTCCTCCTCTCTTTCTCCCATACCTTCCTCGCTATCTCACTCTATAATAGAGCATCATATATAATATCATGGTAAATATCATTTTTAATGTCATGGTAAATATCCGATTCAATGTCAACCTCTGCGGTATGGTAGGCTGAAGCCAAGAAGTGAGACCAACGAGGGGAAGTTGTTAGTTAAATCCTGACAGCAGAGTGATGTGAAAAGCACCTCTTTTTTAGCTCAGAGTGACCAAGTGAGAAATACGCCTCGCCGTCTTTTCATCCTTCTGCCCTTTTTCTCAACGCTGACATACATCTCGGAGACGGAGAGGTGCTTCACACCGAGGACACTAGTGCAGCTAGTCCCATATTTTACAGGCTGTTTCCCTGCTTACCGGCCGTCAGGCTCAGGTGGCGTGGGATGGGATCAGGTGAGAGGGGCGAGGGTTAGGTTGCAGGATTTAGGAGACAGGTGAAGGCGTTCCTTTACTGGGGTCATATATGTGTGGCTGCTGTCCTATAGGTAGGCTGGATTCCCGTAGGTAGGCCGCTGTCTTGTAGGTAGGCTGCTGCGTTGTAGGTAGGCTGCTGTCTTGTAGGTAGGCTGCTGTCTTGTAGGTAGGCTGCTGCGTTGTAGGTAGGCTGCTGTCTTGTAGGTAGTCTGCTGTCTTGTAGGTAGGCTGCTGCGTTGTAGGTAGGCTGCTGCATTGTAGGTAGGCTGCTGTCTTGTAGGTAGGCTGCTGCGTTGTAGGTAGGCTGCTGTCTTGTAGGTAGTCTGCTGTCTTGTAGGTAGGCTGCTGTCTTGTAGGTAGGCTGCTGCGTTGTAGGTAGGCTGCTGTCTTGTAGGTAGGCTGCTGTCTTGTAGGTAGTCTGCTGTCTTGTAGGTAGGCTGCTGTCTTGTAGGTAGGCTGCTGCGTTGTAGGTAGGCTGCTGTCTTGTAGGTAGGCTGGTGCGTTGTAGGTAGGCTGCTGTCTTGAAGGTAGGCCGCTGTCTTGTAGGTAGGCTGGTGCGTTGTAGGTAGGCTGCTGTCTTGTAGGTAGGCTGCTGTCTTGTAGGTAGGCTGGTGCGTTGTAGGTAGGCTGCTGTCTTGTAGGTAGGCTGCTGTCTTGTAGGTAGGCCGCTGTCTTGTAGGTAGGCTGCTGTCTTGTAGGTAGGCTGTTGCGTTGTAGGTAGGCTGCTGCGTTGTAGGTAGGCTGCTGTCTTGAAGGTAGGCTGCTGCGTTGTAGGTAGTCTGCTGTCTTGTAGGTAGGCTGCTGTCTTGTAGGTAGGCTGGTGCGTTGTAGGTAGGCTGCTGTCTTGAAGGTAGGCTAGTGTCCTGTAAGTAAAGGCTGGTGTCCTGTAGTAATGATGGTATCCTGTCAGTAGGCTTGTGTCCTGTGAGTGACCTATTCCTAAAGTACAACTGCGTCTCACTGGCTTCCATAAACGTCTCTCAAGCTGTTATGGAGGCTCTGACCTAAATGTCAAGGCATTTAAAAGCCGGGGTAACTAACAAGGTGGACATAGAGAAAGCTTGAGGACGCTTTTTATGGAGGATAATGTTTTAATTCAAGGTAAATGTATTTCATTAAGGCACTTGAAGTCATGAACAATCAGTTCTTAACCATCAACCATTTTATTATATTTTATGCTTTAGCTTGGGGATAAGGAAGAAAAAACATCAGCATTTTTGGCAAACAGGGACAGTTCAGACTAGGGCGTTGACATTTACTTGAGAGAGGCAGTATTCAACTATGAGTGCTATGCAGGGTTCCCTGAAACAGCCAGCCAACGCCAACGCCAACGCCAAAAAGCCCCAATTCCCTCATTTTTGTCTCAGAAATAACAGTATTTCTGGCTGCACAAAGTAGCCTAACAGCAGTAGCTTTTGCATGCACAAGTAACCCCAAACAACACCGGAGCTGTGATTTAAATACAGTTTTGTTCTGAAGTGATGGCACGTCTTTCAATCGTCAGTGAAAGGGCTGAAAAGAAAACAGCGGGGAAAAACACACGCATTCTTGACACAAGAGATAATAGTCTGTTTTAGCTTAGGCAATATTGAGAAAGAAACCACCAATTTTTTTTCAATGGTAGGATTATACAAGAAGCAACGCTTGAAATATTGTGTTGCATCTTGCCCTGGTCTGATGGAGGTGCAGGCGCTGTGTGTGTTTTGTGGCCCAGGCAGCCCTCAGGGTGTAAATACTGGTTATAATGAAACCATACACCACACTGCAGAGCTACAATATGGAGCTGGCCCTTGATGAATTGCACATTTGTTCTATTGTGCATAAAGGGCCCCGGATCGATGCTGTTTACCTTCCGCAGCACGGGAGCAATTCCTTAATACCCGGGTGTAATTGAATTTCTGTAAATTCTTCTATTTGTGAGCGCCCCGCTACACACACACACACACACACACACACACACACACACACACACACACACACACACACACACACACACACACACACACACACACACACACACACACACACACACACACACACACACACACACACACACACACACACACACACACAAACTAACACCAGACACACACACACAAACACACACATGAATCCCAGTTCCACAAAACTCCCTGTAATTAATGCCCACATTCATATAATTGAATTCCAGCCACAGACACACGCTTCCACTCGCCCCACACACACACCTAATCCTAGTACAGGCAGGATTTCTTTGAAAGTTTGGGAATGCATGAATTAACTTTTAAACATCCGCCACAACATACTGCTGACCCCGCCTCACTCTAAAGGCCAACTGCAGTGGGCTGGTTGCTCTGACATTTTCTTCAAGAACTAATTTCTGGCCGTGTTACTGCGTCATGCATCGGCTCCTTCTTGCTGATGGAACTAGGTTTTGTGCGAAATGTTCGAATTTATTTTACTGGTTTTATTTTACTCCGCCAACATACGTTTTTTTTAGCTTCAACCAAACAACCATTTGAGTTAGTGCTGCTAAAAAGATACATGTAACACTTTATATAAATCTGATCACAAACCCATTATGTCTGTGACCTGATGGTAGCCTACATGCTGTCTGTGCATGTACAGAGTGGGGCTGGACAGATTGATGGCTGGCCCGGGCATTCAAAGCACTACCTAGACCAAAGAAGCATGCATTTTAAATATTGGCCTACAGTAAGTGAGTTATGTAGACGAAGATGACATCGTCATGGTCCCTCAGGGTTTGTGGGTATTTGAGTTCCAGGCGGAGCACTCTGGTCAAAGAGCGTGGCCCACTCATATGAATGGAGGGTTCGATGCGCTTGGTTCCCCAGAGGCTCGTCCGTCCAGAGTGGACATTGAGTGTTCAATGAGCAGTGTTAATGTATGTCAGCTGCTGCAGCGACACGACTGGGCTTCTATTGAACCATCCTTCTCCTCCTCGCCCATCGTTTAATGTCTCCGGAGCTGTCTCAAGAGTACAGCTTCAGACTGCTGAAAAGGAAGAACCATAATGTTTGCTTTCTAGGGTCCTTGACTTGCAATTCAGCTTAATACCACATTTCTTCCAGAGATAAAAGACAGAGAAGTCGCTTAACTAATAAGAAGTTATTCAAATTTATGAATTTGACAGTGGGGGATGGCTCTCAAAAGGTACATTTAGTGTTGGTTATTTATACATTTCTGTACGGTATGCAGTCTTATTTTTTAACACACACACACACACACACACACACACACACACACACACACACACACACACACACACACACACACACACACACACACACACACACACACACACACACACACACACACACACACACACACACACACACACACAGAGAGACACACACAGACACACAGACCGATTATTTCAAAAGCCAAGCAAAAGTGTCAGTTTCTTCTCATGGAGATACAATTACTTCAAGGCACAGATAACCACGCTTAACTTCGTACAGATCATGACGGACAGACCAACCCTGACAGGCGGGCCAACCATCTTGATAGACAGACACACAAACATCAACGCGTGGAATCAATACCACCTGAGCTCTTTGACTCTGTGATTTTGCTAAGCGGACGATAATCGGTCCAGATGTAGAGTGTAGGTGTCACAGACGTCGCCCTGGCCTAAACGGTACAATATTGCGCCCCGGGTGTTGGCAGAGGACGGTGTCTCCCCAGGCTGCTGTCAGTGTTTCACACCACAACACGGCTTCATCTCCTGGGCCAGAACACATGGGGACTGGCTGACTGACTGACTGACTGACTGAATGATTGGCTGGGCCCCTCGGGCCCTGTGTCCCCCGGCTGGGCTGTCAATGCAGATTACGGCAGGCATAAAGAAGATGGATGCCATGGAGGTAGAGGGGTGTTATTAGGAACTACTCTGCTCCTTCAGTGGTCAGCCACCCCCGCTCAACAGGACGTATCTTCCCCGGCCGTTTTAATGAAGCCCACGTGTGTGTACGAGACGTAGGGGTCCTATCGTGGAAGAATCACTCAGATTAATAAATAATCTGCTTTGAGCGAGAAGATGTATCCTAAAATTTGAATGTGGTCTTGAGCTGTCTCTCTCTCTGTCTCTCTCTGTCTCTCTCTGTCTCTCTCTGTCTCTCTCTCTCTCTCTCTCTCTCTCTCTCACTCTCACTCTCACTCTCACTCTCCTCTCACTCTCACCTTCCCCATTGCTTCCCCTCCCTAGCTCTCTTTCTCCCTCTCGCACTCTCTCTCGCTCTCTTCCTCTCTCTCTCACTCCCTCTCTCCCTCTCGCTCTCCCTCCTCTCTGTCTCTCGCTCTCTGTCTCCCACTCCCTCTCGCTCCCTCTCTGTCTCTCTCTGTGCGTTGCTAGGGGCAGGTTGGTGCCTGTGGTGAGCTGATTGTGATGTGGATGAGCTTGTCATATTTAATATTCTCCCCTCTCGTGATGTTGGTATTCTTGGTATTCTGCCACTGTGAGCCGGCTCTTCTGCGTGGACTGTGTTTAACGGTGACCCCGTGTCTCGTCTTCCCTATGTAAAAGTTAATTTGCGGCGATTTAACGGCAGAGGTCACATTTTCGCATAAAGTGAAATATAACGTTTGTTGACCTTTTTATTCTGAAAGCACCCATCATACAGTATATCACCTGACAGATTCTTGTCTATAATAAGGTCGGTGATTATGTCTGGAGCTACTTCACTCACTTCACACACACACAGACGCGCTGTGTCTACCCATCATCAACACAGCCCTTCCTTTAGTGGGGACCTGGTATTTAAAGTGTGCTTGTTTTGCGTTACTGTAGCGCAGAGGGCATCAGGCGTTTATCACGGCTCCTAACTCCACCTGACAGAATGATGCACACACTGGTTGTATCATGGGAGGGATTTACATCCAATCACAGTCATTCATGTCCTCCTTTGTCACCGTCGGTAACGGGCCGGGCAGGGGGACTTCTGTGGTGGTGGGTCTCTCTCTCTCTCTCTCTCTCTCTCTCTCTCTCTCTCTCTCTCTCTCTCTCTCTCTCTCTCTCTCTCTCTCTCTCTCTCTCTCTCTCTCTCTCTCTCTCTCTCTCTCCATATCATAAGTAGAGGTAGTGTTGTGGAGAATAGAGACAGGGCTAAGTGGTGATAGCAGTGAGTCCTCTGATTCTTCACGCTAGCAGAGAGAGAGAGAGAGAGAGAAAACATGTAGCTCTCTCCGCCCTGTATTCCACGCCTGTAAAAGCTGACAGTGAGCTCAAGTGTGTGTGTGTGGCTGTATTAGTTTAGCTGTAGTACACTAAGGCTGTAAGACACTTTAGTGTGCCGAAGTTCATTGTTTTGGCTCTTGTACAATATGGCTGGGTTTCGCATGCCTTACATTTTTTTAGGTGAATAATTCATTGGCAGTTTAAAGTACACAGAGTGGAGACTTTGTAGACCTTAGCATCTGCTTCATACCTGAATTCAAGCTGTACATATATGGGCTATATGAGGGTTAGTTTGTGATGATTGATTTTGTGTGTGTGTTGTGTGGGTGTGTGCGTGTTTTGACCAGAGGACTTTCAGCTGTCAAGAGACACCAAAAAGTCAAATATTTACCAATCTAATAATAAGCCTTTTGTGATTTGCGGTTGGAAAATCAACAATGTTCAACTTAAACACACAGAAGCATTCACGCCTCGATGGGCATGTTGCGGTACCTACCAGGAAGCAAGCATAGTATTTCTTTATCCATATTACCTGGTGTGTGCCTATGTATGGTACCAATTTTAATCTCATGTCAAGCCATTATCACAGTTAGCTTTTGGATCCAGTTGAAGCCACGTTTGGACTGATGTATTGGTTACATAGAAGGAGAAGGAGTCCCTCCAGACGAACAGCTGGCGTCTGGAGGGATAAAATAATGCCCTGTATTATTTACTGCCATGAAAAGGAAAGTACTTTTTATCTTATTTTTTTCTTTCTTCTAGCTTGTTCAAGAGTTGATGTACAACGTTGATGTGTATTGTGTACCGATTGCGTAGGGTGTAGTTGCCCATAGCTGCAGATATATTTTATGCTTATGAGAATTTTATACGACATCTCAACGATGCAATTAAGCACGGCTTCTCGCTTGGGGACGTTTCAGCCTCTCTCTGACTTCACCTCGCTCCCTTCATCTAGTTCACTTCGTCTTGCTCACTTCATTTAGCGGACGTCAACTAGATCACTTCATCTCGCTCACTTCATCTAGTCGTGCATCCAGCGCTTGCTAGAATGTTGGAAAGAATGATGCCGCTTGACTCTTTTATTATTCGAGACAGAGTTGATCATGCTTTTTTATTAGTCATCCATCATAGCTCGATACATTAGTCATTAATGAGCAGGTAGGGGTGAGGACATCATGCTCAGGGATGCCTATAGGTAGAATGCTGATCTGGGGGTTCAAACCCAGAAATGTTTGTTACAGTCTAGAACCTCAACCACTAGAGTGTGTACACTGAACTGAAGCAGATTGTTTGCCTACCTGCTCCCTGACCGGTGGTTGGGGAAGAAGAATGTTAGCCCAGGGCAACATGTTGCAGCACTGCTTGTTAGCACATTAGCCAACATTTCATACTTCCCCAAGCTCAAGCCGTCAGAGAGTAATCATTTAAACTGCTTTTCCGGGACCTCCCGGCTTGAAAGTCCAGGGCTGGTTTATATTTATCTGCTCAACATTATTTTATCCAGTCTATTATGTCTTTGTGGAGCGTCTAAGCTGGTTGGTTCAGCAGTCTTAACCCCGGCTAAACCCCGCGATAATCTAGCCAGAGATAATGACTGTTTATTTCCCCTGAGCAAAGTAAGGTACTGACAGGTGAGTCTCTCTACATGACTGCTGTTGTTTGTTTTAGGCCGCTGCCTGCCTCGTCGTATTTCAACTTGACGTGAAGTGTGTTTGTTAAGGGAGGCCAGAGAACTGATTCATCATACATGAAGACATTCAGGCGGAATCGGAAACAAACAAGAGCATTTGACTCGAGTTTATCTCGACCTAGCGTTGAAAAACCGCCACACTTGATCCTGCCCGCCGTGTTTCAGTCCTGATGGAACGACCGGCTGTGCCAGGTAAAAATAGGGTTGGAACCATCAAACGGGTTACTTCCTTTTCATCCCGGGTTCACAGAGAAGCGCCCCGAGCTGGAGCCAGAGGTTCTGAGGGGGCCGAGGGCCAGGGGGAAAGCCTGGTTCTGAAACAGACGTAAGCATGGCCACATAATGGTTCATAAGGGATTTGATGAAGTGTTGCTGCGCAAGCAGAACCCTCTACTACAGGTCCACCTCCACGTGTCAGCCAAACGGTGACTGTATAGGCCATGGGCGTGCGTGGAGACTATCCGAGTACTTCAAGAAGGGCGCATCACGCCGGCTATAAAGTCTGCTTAAGAAGCTTAAAGAAGACGCTGGCTGTCTGAGGTCAGTGGGACGGACCATGTGACCGGCTGCAGGAGTCATGGCGGGCCAACCTGAGATCCTTTTAACTCGGCACACTGTGCACACACTCTTTAGTGAGGATTTTAGCAGTGTGGCTTCAGCCACAGCTGTTGAGACTGCAGCACAAAGAGATCCCCTTTTCTGAGTGAGTGAAGTAGGAAAACGCATTGTCGCAACTCAAAACCATAATCCCAACTAAATGGTTGAAGTTGCCGAAGCAAGACCCGGCGATGTCGTCACTCTGTTTGACGGAGCAGGTGTGTTTCCCCTAGACACAACGACGCGGAGGGTGTCTCTCTGTTGAAACCAGAATGAGCCAATCTCTCGTCATGTGAACAAGCGCCTGTAGTCCCTGGTTATTACCTTAATGGCCGCCTTCACGGCGACACTGATTGCGCTGCCTGTTCCACATCTCCCACATCCAGCCTGCTCCTCTGTTGGCTTTGAAGCTCTCTCCGAACTGTCAAAAGGCTCCGTGATGAGCCAAAGCCTTTTTTTTTGTACCCACGAGACACTGCAGCTGGTGCTAAAACGTCGCACACAGCAATTGATGAATGACAAATGCTCTTGTAATCTTGACAAACCAGACAAGTCAGTTAGTCGTTCGGCTGTGTAGACTTTGAGGTACGGCAAACCATGGCCGGTTAGTAGAGGTAATTTTCTTTGACTCTAGGGAACTTCTAAGGACCACTTATCGAGCCCGATCCAAGCCACTCTGGCCAATAAAACTGGGAATTTTAGAGGTAAGATCCAGATAACAGCAATGTTTTCCTTTGCTCCAAAGGAAGGATTTTCTTCTAATTTTCTTCCATTTTGTGGTTTTAGTCTATACTGCAGGCTAGTTATGAGTGAGTTGTTCCCATCATATAGTTAAAATCAATTATGGCTTTGGACATGACGTAATGTCATTTCAGTTTTTCATCCGTCTTAAATGTGTTCATTTCTTGACTGCTGCATTGCACCATTTTACCCTTCTGAATTATGACTGAGAAAAAGCCAAACGGAGACAAAGGTAATTTCATATGTGGGGGATTAAAATAAATGGATGGTGTCAAGCTGTCCGAGGCTGTGCCTTTAGTCTCATTTATCCTTCCTTAAGAACAGCAAAGCTATAGAGAGAACCTTCCTTAAGAACAGTTAAGCTATAGAGAGTACCTTCTTTTTCAGAAAGAACCTTATTTTAGAAAAGTGGAGCTATAGAGAAAACCTTCCTAAAGAACACATGAGCTATGGAGAGAACCTTCCTTGAGAAAAAGAACCTTCTTTAAGAACAGTTCAGCAACAGAGAGAACCTTCCTTTACAGAAAACCTTTCTTAAGAACAGTTGAGCTGTAGAGAGAACCTTCCTTTTGAAAGGTTTAGATGTAGAGAGAACCTTCCTTTTGAAAGGTTAAGCTACAGCAAGAGCCTTCCTTTAAAACAGTGAAGCTGAACAGAGGAAACACGCAGGGCAGTCCAGCCTGTTAGACAAGTCTCCATATTGGAATCTGTTTCATTTCCCCCTCCGACGCCAGCACCTTGTTGTTTTTACGTTACGCCTCAAACCTGGCGGGCCGCAGAGGTGGAGCTCTCGTCAAAGCGAGCCCACTTCTGCTGCCGGTTCCCGTCACTGGTTTACATTCCCTGGAAAGGAGAGCTTCTTTCTCCCCGTCGACGATAAGGAGAGAAGGTACAGCCCACCCACAGAGTGGAGCAGCTAAGCTTCGGCATGGCCGGCATGCATGCTAATCTGCGCCGAATAAGACGCGAATGAGCCGACGGGCTGGGCAGTAAAACCCAATATCCTGCCACATATGGGACTGTACCAGCGTGAGGCACAGACACCTTGAGACGCCCGCAGTGCCGTGGTGACAGATTCCCAGAATACACCAGGGTCACTTTTTGGCCAAATGTCCGAGAGGGACCCCCCACATAACTTGTGAACCTCCCCCCCCACCTTTTCGACACACACCACACACACACACACACACACACACACACACACACACACACACACACACACACACACACACACACACACACACACACACACACACACACACACACACACCAATGCCTGTTCACCCCAGCCTTTTATGTTTCCATCTTCAAACAACCCTCCCAGTTCACATGTGTCACTAACTGTTGACAGTGGTTTTACTCCAGCTCTGTGTGTGTGTGTGTGTGTGTGTGTGTGTGTGTGTGTGTGTGTGTGTGTGTGTGTGTGTGTGTGTGTGTGTGTGTGTGTGTGTGTGTGTGTGTGTGTGTGTGTGTGTGTGTGTGTGTGTGTGTGTGCGTGCGTACGCTTGTGCTAATGTGATCAACCAATCACACA
The DNA here is from genome assembly GCF_026213295.1 of Gadus chalcogrammus. NCBI lineage: Eukaryota > Metazoa > Chordata > Actinopteri > Gadiformes > Gadidae > Gadus > Gadus chalcogrammus. The sequence goes on from NC_079431.1 coordinate 3,852,008, forward strand.
ACATTGTTGCAGCCAAGATCTGCTTAAACATACAAACGATAAATATAAACTGACTTTGTTACTGAGTCATTAGGCTGTTGGATTCCTCAGGCGGATAGAAAGATTAACTCCCCCCCCTGTCCACAAGAGGGTTTCTGGGCTTGTGATGATGGATATGTTGATAATTGAGTGTAGCTCCATTTTTTCTCTAATCTTGCTAATTAGGCAGAATACTTAAAGGGGGGAGGAATAGTTTCTACAGGCTTTATACAAGCCAAAGTTAATCACTGATTAACTTTACAACTTACCGGTTTGAATGCACTGCAGCCCATGACCGCGTTATGTTTGGAAATGAATGATATATGCTGAAACATAACTGATTCAAGACAACATGGT